>NC_082386.1:16285748-16293248 GCF_031168955.1 Gadus macrocephalus
GAGAAAATTATGTTAGCATCATGAGTGACCATCAATACAATCATCCCTGGCTGTATTGAATGTACTCAGAGAGTTACAACGGTTTTGAAATGAGTTGAAATGGGTCACATTGTAGTGATTTTAACTTGTATCATCTGGCACACAAGGGCTCCATTAAACCAGCACATCCATTTTGTTTCTTGGTGTGTTTCTTGTTTTGCATAATGGCCCAATTCAGAACACTGAAGAATTTGTAGAAGAAAAGTTAAATATTCCTGAATTCCTGAAAGGTATTAACTAAGCCCTGTTGTATATTATTTTACTGTCAGCCACCTGAACACTAAATTATCTTTAAATTGATAATGACTGAACCGACAAGTCACACTGTGTGCCTGCGGGGACAGAACTGATTGAAGACAAAGGCAAAAAAATTAAATGGGGCAATCCCAGGAAAGAATGCTACTCGACCTGTTGCCTAGCCACTAACACGCCACTAAGCCTTCAGCGCTCGCTCGCGTCCCTAGAAGAACATCCTGTGGGTATGTCTGCCCCTTACCGACATTTCAAGCCAAGCGTACGAGACAAAGAGCATTCTTAAACTGACTTAAAATAACTTGTTTTTAAACTCTAACCAACCCATTTTCAAAGCTTTTGTTAGTGGAAAAAATAGGTTTACGGTTACAATTGACGTCTCTGTGGTGCAACACCTTTGTCGTGTCGAATGTAAGAATAACTATGTTTTATGTTATTCTTTCTTAAAAATAAAGCCAGGCATACAGCCAATAAGGGCATCTTATCTTTAAATACTTGTGGTGTACTGGTAGTAAATTCAAAAACTATAGCAACAAAAGAGTTATCGGACATGTCATCTCTTTCATTATCAATAAAGGAAAAATGGGTGTATCATCATGACAAGCATCAGATTATGAAAACATAAATAAGGAAAAGACGCGACTCATGAATGAGTCACCTGTCTGTTCTTCTGAAAAAGTTTCCATCCTCTCAATCATGTGTCTTTCGATCGGATGAGCTCCAATTAGCACATTCCGGAAGGCGGAGTGCAGGGCTAACTGGCCTAGCCTGTCCGACAACATTTGCTTCAAAGAGAGCCACTTTTAACCCCTCCACCAAGCCTGTCATTTATTGTACGCTCTTCAAATTGTGACACTGAGGAGGAGCCTTTTATGAAGAAGAGGTACTCACCCTCTTTTGCATTTCTTGTACATTTTCCCGATGTTGTCCCTCTGAATGCCGTACTTTTCAGAAATCTGAGAACAACAAGAGTGCAAAGTTAATTCTGCTATGCATGCTAAAGTGGACACTTGCTAAAGTTGATTCTATGTTTGTGTATGTGAGCGTGTGTCCGTGTGTCCGTGCGTGCGTGCGTGTGTGCGTCCGTGTGTGCGTGCCTGTGTGCGTACGTGCGTGCATGCTTTTTGTGTGTCTGTCTGTGTGTGTACATCTCTTGTCAGGACTTACAGCTTCACGGAGACTGGTCAGTGTCGGCGTGTTGAGCATGAGCGCATCGAACACTTCTTCGCTCTCCGTTCTCACGTACAACAGAACTGTTGAACAACAAGAAGACAAACGCCCATGACACTCATGTTTGTGGAGAGCTTCAAAAATGCTCCATCCCGCAAAGCAAAAAAAACGCATTCATGATCCTGTTTGTTAATCTGTTTACCTCTCTGTGATTCATCTCGCCGGGGGGTTTTGCCCGGTGGGGGGCTATCCTGGTCTCCCGTGTCTTGGTAAGATCTCTTCAAGGAAATCCTGAACAAGCAGAACCAAAGGCCATAGTCACATTGAAGCCTCGCCCAATATTGGCATTGATTTGTTATTTGTGTTTGTATTTTTGCCCTGGTTTAAATGGCCACAGTTGGCATGAAGGGAAACTGTCGCTTACCTTTCGATCTCGTCGAGTGTGGTTAAGGGCGTGGTCTAGAAGAGAATAGGAAAAAGATGAGAAGCTTTAGATTATTGATGTGCTTACAGAATCCTTGAGTGATGAAGTACATTGCCTAACGTCCCCTTGTGTCTTTGTATCGGTTTCAAGATGTCAGCCCTAAATACGGGCTCCAGCTACATCCTTGTCTTTTATCAGGCTGCTCCATCAGAGATAACGACTCATAGACGTTGGCCGATGGAATCTGGTGTTGCATAACTAGGGAAACGTTCACTATTTGAAAGATTCAGCTTTACTGGAGTTGAACCAAATTTTTCTTCACTCTTGCATTTGCATGCAATCCCCTCGGTACATGTATACTGAGCGGCAAGGGAAAAATGACCTACATGGACAGATCCCTTACTACCCCCACATCGTTATGGCAACAACCTGAACCCCACACCACTGTGTGCATGTACCCTGTGTGTGTGTGTGTGTGTGTGTGGGGGGGGGGGGGGGGGGGGGGGGGCGTGCTGTGGCTTTGGGTAAGCCCTCATGGAATAATGTCAGTGTTGGCCCGTACTCTTGCAGAGTTTCGTCTGATCTGGGTTAAGGGACTCCTCTTGCTTGAAATGACAGCTCTCTGATTCCCCCCCCCCCCCCCCCCATACATAGTTTCCCACACTTTTCCCTAATTTTCCCTCCCTCTCCCTCTCTCTCATAGCCTCAAGATATCGTGTTGCGACTACACCTGCTGCTACTAGAAACTCCTGCACCGGGAGGGACACGCCGGAGTGAAGGAGGGAGGGAGGGAGGGAGGGAGGGAGGGAGGGAGAGAGAGAGAGAGAGAGAGAGAGAGAGAGAGAGAGAGAGAGAGAGAGAGAGAGAGAGAGAGAAGGTGAGGCGGGTCAGAGGACAAGAGAGGGAATTATGTAAGGCGTTAGGAAAGCAAATAAAGCAGAAGAGAGGTGAGGAGAGAAGGGGTGAGGGGTTGGAGAGAAGAGGTAAGCCCGGGGGTCGAGGGTCAGGTGTGGGGTCTTACCAGGCCTCCACGCTGCAAGGTGGACAGGTGTGTCTCTGGGATGAACAGCACGGGCTGGGTGATGTGGTCCTCCAAGCTCTTGAAGAAGGTGCATTCAGTGGCTATGGAGCTGCTCACTAAACCCTTGTTAGCTAAAAGGGAAACAGAGGAAACCACCAGATTAGGGTTTTAGGTTTTAGCGGGGGGGGGGGGCTGTTGGGATTAGGACAAGTGTTTTGCGATTACTCGACACTCAGAAAAAAGCCCAAAGCCGGCTACTATCGTCCCCCTTTGTGTGACTCACCACTGGCATCGCTGGTGTTCTTGCCTCTCCTCTTAGTCCTCTTCCTCTCCTCGTCTCTCATCTTCCTCTCGGCCCCCTGCAGGTGAGCATGCGCATAAAAGAGGAACATTGAGCGGGCGACTCATGACAACGGGTCCAAGTTAAAATGAGCTTTTTAGGTGCGCGACTCAAATTTCAAAATCAATTCAATTTTGATTCAAGGGGCCGCGGCGGTGCGGCGGGCCACGCACCTTATCGCAGAAGATCTTGATCTGGCAGGCGGCTCGGTGGAGGAGCCGGTTGGTGCCCGTGCTGAAGTCATACGTGTCGATCTGCAGGTTCAGCGGCAGGCCCTTCACGCCCTTCTGAGAGGAGAAGTCTGTGCTCAGGGAGTTGAGGCCAATGTACACCTAGAGAAGGAAGAAGCAACAGGGAGGTCGAGGGATTGAGTATAGGGGTTCCGCTATCGTTGACTCACATCGTATTGTAACCCCTTAGGCCTGAGGTTTATCGCATCTATTTTTAATCGTTGCGAGGCATATGATTTCATGCATTATGCGAGAATAGTTTTTTTTTTTAGACCTAAAGTTAATGCTCTGGCAAGCCTTTGTTCTGTGTGAGACACAGTGGCGAGCCTGTTGCCTGTAGGAGAGAAACGGGAGCGTATGCCAAACAAAAACAAGCCAGCGGTAGTGGCGCTGCCAGGTCAACAGCAGAATGACGTGAGCTGGGGCCGAGTGTTTAAAGAGCTGAGTGACAGCTGATGATGGAGTGATACTCAGTGGTGGGTCACCCAACCAATGCTTCCAACTTATTGCTCTCGTTTTCCTGTCTCTAGTGCTAAATCTTATCTATTGATGAGATAAAACCTCAGTGGCCTCTGTCTCCTTCCGCTGTTCTCCCACATTACAATGTGTCTCCGTCCTCCTGTCTCTAAATCAAGTCGGTTTCGGCCCCTTTGTCTCCCCTTTCCTTCCAAAACGTTGTTCTTATCCCCTCTCTATTCATCTTTTCTATTGCGAGGTATTCCGCCGTTTATCGGTGGATTGTGTGGCCCTTCCCTCCGTCTCCAGGAGCTCTGAGGCCCCACCCTGGAGGCCTGGGGACTCTGAGGTTGTAGGAAGACGTTCCGTGCACTGGCTGTGCCAGAAGCCCCAGGGCTCAACACATATCTAGGATTCTTCTCCTCCCTGTTCCACCACGCCTTCCCACTCTACCGTCCTTCTTACTCCTAAGTCAGTGCACGCCTTGAAAGCCAGCGTGTGTGTGTATGCGTGCACGTAATTTTTTTTTTTTGTGTGTGTGTGTGTGTGTGTGTGTGTGTGTGTGTGTGTGTGTGTGTGTGTGTGTGTGTGTGTTTATGTGTTTGTGAGTGTGGGGGTTTATGTGTTTGTGTTTGTGTGTTTGTGTGTGTGGGGGTTTGTGAATGCTGGCACTTCTCTATGCTTGTGTGTGTGTGTGTGTGTGTGTGTGTGTGTGTGTGTGTGTGTGTGTGTGTGTGTGTGTGTGTGTGTGTGTGTGTGTGTTTATGTGTTTGTGAGTGTGGGGGTTTATGTGTTTGTGTTTGTGTGTTTGTGTGTGTGGGGGTTTGTGAATGCTGGCACTTCTCTATGCTTGTGTGTGTGTGTGTGTGTGTGTGTGTGTGTGTGTGTGTGTGTGTGTGTGTGTGTGTGTGTGTGTGTGTGTGTGTGTGGTTACGTGTTTACCTTAGCCTCTTCATTAGGATTCCATATAAAGGACAGTGCGTTGAAGGCCACCTCCTCCACGTTGCTTATTCCACTGAACACCTCTTTGTAGTCAGCTACAGGGAGAGAGAGAGAGAGAGAGAGAGAGAGAGAGAGAGAGAGAGAGAGAGAGAGAGAGAGAGAGAGAGAGAGAGAGAGAGAGAGAGAGAGAGAGAGAGAGAGAGAGAGAGAGAGAGAGCGAGAGAGAGAGAGAGAGAGAGAGAGGGTTCAGGGTTCAGAACATGGTTCACAACACAAGAGGTCTTTCTCCTGTCATAACTGTGTGTGTGGAGCTGGGGGTCGGGGGGTCCGGGGGTCCGGGGTGGAGGTGGACCTACCTATGTCGATGACCCTCTGCTTGACGGTGGGCTGGCGGGCGTGCCAGTGGTTCCAGCAGCGCAGCTGGATCTCGGGGCTCTTGTCGTTCTCGAACACGGCCATCACCACTGTCTGGGGTGGAGAGAGGAGGGAGATCAGGGTTAGGGTTGGATGAAGTAAGAACCAAAACGCATGGGGAGGTGGAGAACAAGATCGTAAAGACAATGTGTTATTATTGTTATTGTCGCTTTTGTTGGTTGCTTATGTGTGGGCGGGAACAGTTGATTCTTTTTAGAATTCGCCCGATCGTCAATCCTCCCCTTTGAGCGGTCTCCCCTTCACTCATCACTCCAAATCCACCCTTTTCTCTCCGTCATCTGCTCCTGCCCGGCGGGAGGCTGCCTATTTGTTTATATGCTTATCCGCTTATACACCTGACAAAGAACGGGAGTGTCGCCTGCGTCTCTAAAACCAAAATCAAACCACACCTTTTCAATGTCCCCTCCTTCCTCCATTCAAACCACGGCCAGAGAGTTTGTTCTATAGTTCAGCCTCCTGCACTTCACGCCCTCTCCACCACCCACCACCACCACCACCCACCACCACCCACCACCACCACCATAATAAATAAGACAAGCAATAGGTCAATGTGTCACGGCTCTTAGCTCAGTATGAACAGCTCAGCCGTGGGTATTAGTCAGCAAGGAGCCGTCTCCCAGGGAGGGACCCAGATTTAGGGAAGGGTTAGCCCATTGTCACGCAAACTTTCTACACTTTCCACGACTTTAGCCTAGAGGAACAGATGCATTTACTGACGCACGAAGGGAAATTACTCAGGAGGAAGCGAAAAATTGGAACCAGGGAGATTTTATCTATTGGGGAGGAATCTGTGTGCTTAATGTTGAGTTGTTATCTGTCAACGTGTCACATTTCTTGTTAAGTTCAATATATTTTGTATAGTGTATTTTTGTATTTATTTAGCTACCTGCGACATGTATTTTTTCTCTATATTATCAAACTATTAGCCTAGGTCTAGTTTTGTCGTCCTAGTAACGCCGAACCACGAGCTCACCTTGACTTTGCTGGCGGTGAGGTTGGCGGAGCTGTCTATGCCCTGCAGCGTGATGGGGTAGAACTGTCCCTTGTTCAGGTACACCATGGGCAGCTCTGTAGACTTGTAGGGGGAGGCCACTGGAGCTCCGAGGGCGAACTGGAAGTCGCTACGGTGGCGCTCTGCAGGGGAGCTGCTGTAGGAGTCTGAGGAGATGTACTGCTCCTCACAGAAGGGGTCGGAGTAGGGAAGAGCCTGGGACACCAGAGAGACACAGGCCTGGGATTTAATAAAGGGTTAAGACCATGAACCACGTAGATGGATCAATAAGGAATCCCGGGAGGCGACGACAACAACAACAACAACAGGATAAAGGACAAAGAAGCGCCAAACGAGAGACAAAACATCCACATCTCCGAGGGTCTCACCTCTGCGCTGGTCTCCTGGAACGTCTCCGCGGGCCACTTCTGCAGCAGGGAGTCGAAGATGTTGCTGAGGTCCTGCTTGTCGTAGCTGTCGGCCGGGATGCTGGCGGTGGTCAGGGTGGCGTAGGTGTCCGGGGCCGACGAGATGGGCAGCGAGGTGAGCTTGACGGCCGAGCACATGGACGACGGCAGCACCTCCTGGGGGTTGCTGCAGGGAATGTTGTCGGACAGCATCTTCATGAGGTTGGCGGGCATTTCCATGGAGACCAGCTCTGGAGACGGGCTGATTGGAAGCCTTGAAGCGTGAGGGGTACATATAAAGACTTGTTCAGTGACATTGGTATTGGCAAAGGGGCAATGGACCATACTGGACTAACTTACAGTTATTTCTCAGGATTTGTAGACAAACAAACTGCCAAGAGTCTATCTGGGTGATTGACTGCCGTGTTGTTTCTACAGTAGGCCTTACAGAAGGCGTTACAAAGAGGTTGCAAACATGCGACGGCCAATAAAATCAGTTCAACTCTTTTGTCTCCCTGAAGACACACATGCATGCACGTGCACACAAGTACACACACACAAACAGAAACGCACAGGCCCAGAGTTAATGCCAGTCTCCCTTCCAGTGTAGAGAGAGACAGGGGCACGGTTTTGGGTGGGAACTGTTTGTCACCTAATCCAGTTTTTTTTCGTCCTGTGTTTGAGTTTCTCTCTGGGTTGTTTAAAAGGTTTGAGGGGACAACAGAGGCCCCCCCAACAATGGCCATTTCTCACCCTCAAGCCAACAAAGGGGTTAGGCAGAAAAGCCAGGAGA
>NC_082386.1:16295748-16321877 GCF_031168955.1 Gadus macrocephalus
TAGATAAACTTACTCAGTCTCTTTTGTCATGTCTCCAGTCCGGGTCAACAGGGTAGGTTCCTTGAGTTTAAATGTGTGTCTCTCTCTCTCTCTTCACATATGAGTATGTCTAGAAGTCTAGCAGAGGAGAGCAGAATCACACACACACACACGGTGGATGAGTCAAGTGTTATGATTTCCTGCAGATCGGGAGGCCCAGATTTATTTCAAGCCGTCAGGTAACTTCACTCACTGCGCTCTGATTGGCTGAGGGATCTGAAACAGGTGTGTGAGGTGTGTCCGTGGATTAGCTGAAACTAGCCTGCCTGTTTATGTATGTGGTGAGAGCGGTGTGGCAAAAGGATCACTTTGCAGGACAATCAAAAGGCAGAGGAGTGTGGACCTCATTAACATGTCGGATAAAAACAGTGAGATTGGAGAACCCCGAGGTGTGAAAGCATCTCATCCCTAATCCTGAGAGAGAGAGAGAGAGAGAGAGAGGAGAGAGAGAGAGAGAGGAGAGAGAGAGAGAGAGAGAGAGAGAGAGAGAGAGAGAGAGGAGAGAGAGAGAGAGAGAGAGAGAGAGAGAGAGAGAGATTTCTGAAGCAGTTTTTTAAATGTTAATAACTTAGTATCATTTTTCACTGAAATCCTAAAAAGTCCATCCCCGGAACAGAGAAGTTTTGGGTGTCTCTGAAACTTTGCCTCAAGCTACACTGTTGTAATACTAGGGTTAGGAATTTAGGACTAAGTAAGAAAAAGCTATTGAGTTGAAATGTATTATTATTTAATTGGTTTACCGTTTACCACATTTTGGTTAAGAGTAAGATGAAAGAAAAGTGAAACTATTTCCCATATTCTCATTTGTTTATATAAAAATATATTTCTTACTTAGTCGCTGTAGCCTGATTACAAATGTATTTAACTTCTAATCCACTGCTACATCTACCCAGACGTTTTGTCCTCTATAAATGAATTTGGTATCTGCAGAGGCAATTATCAATTTCCCATTTTGAACAAAAGTGAAAGTTTCATAATGCAACTATACCATCCTATGTAAAACCTTGCTATGCTTATAATTTATTCAGTTCTCTTAATTTGATAACACAAACACACATACAGACACACACGCGCGAGAAGTATAATCAGAAAGAGAAAGTAAATATGCTTATTTCCTTGTATGACCTAAGTCGGAATAACAAGTCGCTAGTAAGTGTGCGTGCCGTGCAGCTTGCCCAGTGCCCACACACTTCCACTTACACACACGCCCTCTTATAAAAACACATGCCTGTTGTACACAACCCCCATGGGTGTGTTGGCGGCAACCCAAATGAGCCCAAGAGGAAAGTGCTGATGAACAGGGCAGGACACCTTAATTACTGCAGGAGAAGTGTAACGAAATGTACACCCAAAGACCAATGTGGATTTATTAAAGAAAGCCTTAGCTCTCCAACCTAGTCATTAACTGTGGACAACTTAAAGGGCTATAACTTAAACAGTGTTAGACACGTTATAAGACTTGGTGCTTTGATTAAATGTGACGTTGCATTTCACAATATATTCTGCATTACTTTTTGGGTGTTTCTTTTGTCAAAGGTAGAGAGTGAGAAGGGGGAGCCATAGAATCCAAGCGAGACCAGGGTTTGGTCAATGACCTCTTCTGGACGTTGAGACCAGATGTGTGAACGGCCACCTCTCTCATCTCATCTCATTTAATCTCACGTTTCCCATTCCCCCTGCTCTCGATCTACCCCTCATTAGTGCGGGGGAATTAGCATATCAATGTACGAGTTGTTTATAACCTTCGTTATCTTTTCCTCTCACCCATTCTCTCTCTCCCGCCTACCTTTTCCCCCACTCTCTCTCTCTCTCTCTCTCTCTCTCTCTCTCTCTCTCTCTCTATCTTACATCTCTCTCTCTCTCTCTCTCTCTCTCTCTCTCTCTCTCTCTCTCTCTCTCTCTCTCTCTCTCTCTCTCTATCGCCCTCTCTCTCTAAAGCAGTCTTGGATACAGGAAGAACCACTTGGGTCCTAAGATCTTCTGATGACAGTTTCAGGTCAAAGGTGGTCATTTAGTTCAGTGTAGCCTAAGAGAACTAACAGTTCTTTAACCGCTAGTCCAAAATATAGGCAGCATTACAGTAATGTAATGTTTAAGACTCCAACCATCAACAGATCAATATAGGAAGCAAAAGGATATAATGAATCAAATAAACTGCTAAAAGGGAATATATTAGATATTAACTTTATTTCTGCATATCTAAAAAAAAAAAAACGCCCAAGGACACTCCAAAAATAAACAAGACAACGCTTTTTGCCGGGATTTATTTGTTTTTATTAGCGGTTTACTTGTTTTATAAGTGTGAAAAGACGACCATCACAATATCCATTGTTTGGGATCTCAATCCCGGGATATTGCCCAATATCCCGGGAGAGAGTACCAATCAAATTGCGCCGTCTTAGGAGATTCACGTGCAGAATATACTAAGATCAGATATACTAAATCCTACAAAATGATCAGACCACATTAGTCAATCCAGAACGACTATGCATAGACATGAAAACCTGTTCAATTGAAATTAATTTGAATCAATTTGATTTGATTTAACTCATCTTGCTCTAGAATAAAAGATAAAATATTCGAGGAAAAGCAGCACAACCCTGTGATTATATATTGATAAAACTCTCAATCATACCCAAATTGAGTCAACTAGAGATTCACAGCAGCAAATGCAAACCTAACATAAGCATACATGTTTAAGGGAGCCACGTCTTTGCTGACCTGTAATGGTCAGATGATTTAAACAACACAACAATAAACTAAAAAATTAAGTAGAGATTTTTTTATTTTAAATCAAATATTAAAACATGCATTTCAAATCTGCTGGTGCGCTGTGCGGCGTGTCGCATGATGTCAAATAAAACCTTTATGTATAGCTCACTTTTAAGGCAGGGACATGTAATTCAAAGTGCTTTACAGAATAAACACAACCAGATTACATCAGCCTATATAATACATTCATATAATTCACTTAAAAACACACAATAACTTATACTGTTAGTCAAAGTAGTCAGAGTAGTGGTAGCACAGAGACTGATCTTGGAGATACGTCAGGCATGAGGAAGACCTTGTAGTCTCCTGAACTGTGAAACCCTTCAATGGAGCCAGAAACCAGAAGTCCACTCAAGTGTGTGTGTGTGTGTGTGTGTGTGTGTGTGTGTGTGTGTGTGTGTGTGTGTGTGTGTGTGTGTGTGTGTGTGTGTGTGTGTGTGTGTGTGTGTGTGTGTGTGTGTGTGTGTGCGTGTGTGTGTGCCAATGTGTGTGTGTGTGTGTGTGTGTGTGTGTGTGTGTGTGTGTGTGTGTGTGTGTGTGTGTGTGCATGTGTGTGCCAATGTGTGTGTGTGCATGGGAGTGTTTGTGTATCAGTGTGTTTGTGTGTGTGTGTGTGTGTGTGTGTGTGTAGACCTGCATGTGGGTTTGCACGTGCCTGTGTGATTTTACTTGTGTGTGTGTGGTGGCAAACAATCAGATGTCAGGCCTGTTCCTAGGCACTACTTGTACCGTGAAGGAGCTCTATCATCACCTCACTCCTCCCACTGCTCCTTGTTGCCCCCTGCTTTCTCTCTCTCTCTCTCTCTCTCTCTCTCTCTCTCTCTCTCTCTCTCTCTCTCTCTCTCTCTCTCTCTCTCTCTCTCTCTCTCTCTCTCTATCTCTCAGTCTCTCTCGGTTACTCTTCCTTTCCCTTTTATTGTCCTCTCCTTTCATCCCCCCCCCACACACACACACACACCAAAGGTCTTTTGACCACCTAGAGTGACTGACAACCGTGAGAGCAACTTCCTCTTGACTCCTTGATTTAACACCATTGCTGCTTCTACCACTGCATTTACATTCGAAACCTTTCTATAATAATGATAGTACAATCTATTGTTTAGGCTCTATTCCATACAGCGATATGCAACAAAAAAACATTGCAAAACATTACGAAACCCCCATTACCAAAGTAATGCAAAATGATAACTATACATTTAAAACAGGTTCTTTATTACATTAAATTGCATCGGTCTCGGGAATTCTCAAAGTCGAAGCCGGATCCTGTGAAGTATAACGTCCCTCCTTTTAATAAATTGTTCTATCGATCAATCCATTTTTAGTGCCGTTGAACATACAGTGTAGCGGTATATTCACTGCGTTCCTGTCTATACATTAATGTGGGTTTAATGTTGCGGATCTCCCTATCGTTGTCATGCCGGTTGTGGTTGCTGCTGAGTCCAGGCTTTAACTTTAGACCCAAAGTGCAAAAAAAACCTCAGAAAGGACGAGAATAGAGTGATATGCTGTTAACCAGACAGTGTTAAGGCTGCATCGAAGCGTAGATTTACATAGAGATTACCACAGCAAAAATATACATTTATAAAGAAATCGATGATTGTTTATTCACATCCTCTGAAGTAAAGCACTCTTTCCCTCCATGCTTAGCATTTCGTCAGGGTGGAATGTCTATCACAGGCCTGAGGAAGGCATACGCAACTCCTGTAGCATTTCACCCTCAAACTATTCCGCCTTCTTCTTCAGGGTGAGAACATGCTCGAGGCACCTAATAAGGTAAGCCCAACAAAGTGCGTACCTTATAGCTAATGTGCTGACATTATTTGCTTATAGCTTATGGCTATAAGTGTAGCTATAACTTATAGCTAATGACGGACATCATCAATCCCCCGTATCTCCTTGTTTTTCTCAAGAAAGTATACAAAAAACGTCACTGAGATGGGCACTCAATTGTGTTTCTCATCATAACAAGAGATCCATGACATGCATAACTTAACGCCTATCCAACCTGATACATCTCTTACATAGTTAGCTATATTTCTCATGGCATCACCTTACGTAACAAACAACAAAAACATTTCATCCATATAATCTCAGCACATTGTGACTTTTTTGCATAAAGCCACACTCATTTGAAGCAACCCTACCGTTTTTGGATGCTCATTTATAAGTGGTCTTAACTGCATTAGCGGAAAGAATTGAAACAAATTCTTTGGTGTGAGTGAGTGCATGTGTGTCTATAGGTTTAGGGTTAGGGTTAGGGTTAGTTAAGGTTAGGGTTAGGGTAAGGGTTAGGGTTACAGTTAGGTTAGGGTCTGTGGACTATTTGTTTGTCCACACACATAGTCTTAGCAAAGTCACATTTGTGAATTGGTGGGGGGACCAATTCTCTCCCCCCCTAAGAGCCTGCTGTCACTTTGTTAGGTCGAGACTTGCGAGAGGCTCCAGCAGCCTATGAGGAAAGGACCATCCAAAGCCCCCCTTTTCTAACAGGGGCTGCCACTCCCAGAAACCACATAGCCATCACGCCCCCCAACCCTAAGTCGTGGGGGAGGACAGGTGAGGAGTTGGGGGTGATTCAGAGGGAGGGGATGGGGGGGGGGGGGGGGGGGGGGGGGGGCAGAAGGAGCAGAAACTGGTTTTAGACAACCAGCCATGGCAGCCGAATAGGTGACCATGGGGCAGTGAGAGGGGACAATAAAATAAAAAGGAGGATCTCACAGTTCTTCACATGGTTCACATGTTGTGCCACAAACATGTAAGTCTTGCATAACATAAGACTTACATGTTATGTTTAGTAACATAACATCTTAATAAGGTGTACACGTCTCTAAGCACATGTTCTGTGGTAGCTGCAGGCTTAGTCCTTTGTGAAATTATGAATGAAATCATCATTATAATATTATTATTATTATTATTGAATCATTTGGTCGCGTACAGGAGCCTTAGACACATACCAAATGGGCTCTAGATAGTGGAGGAGGCTCCCGTTCAGTTAACACTCAGGTCCTCTTTGTGTTTGTGCGTAAAGTCATTTCTGAGAGATGCAATCACTTTGTTTCAGTGTTGAGTTTGGCAGTCTGGCGATGTGTGTGCGGTTGTTTTGTTTGTGGTCCACAGTGAAGCATACCGCTGAGAAGCACAGTGAGATAAAGCTGAACAATGAGAGATGGGTGTTATGAGGACGTGTGCCACCCACACACACACACACACACACACACACACACACACACACACACACACACACACACTGAGCAGGAACGCCCCCACACACACCCACACAAAACATCAGACACACAAACATGTTTCCCCCCCTAAACACACACACACATACACACACACACAAGCGCGAGGCAGAAAGAGGTGATAATCCTTCCCATTGAGTGCTCTCACATAACTCTAACGCTAGTCCACTGAATTCTATCAT
This sequence comes from Gadus macrocephalus, assembly GCF_031168955.1. NCBI lineage: Eukaryota > Metazoa > Chordata > Actinopteri > Gadiformes > Gadidae > Gadus > Gadus macrocephalus. Next base: position 16,301,984 of record NC_082386.1, read on the forward strand.
ATCACACTGAGATGCTGAGAACTACAGCCGAGAAGACAAATGGGTAATTGTGAAGATTTACCTTAACAGGGCTTTAATTCCTAGCTCTCATAGATTAAGAACATCTTACGTTGAGGCCAGGGTGTAATATCAGGTGTGATTCGTAAGACGTGCTTCAGTTGTCGATAAATGCAAACCTTGACTTGGTTCAATGGCTGAGCCACAAGCCCACGCACCGTAATCTGCTGGATCCCGGGCTAAGCCCATTTAGTGCAATGCAGACTAAGAACAGATGCATGCGCAACTAATGCATACACATGTGCACTTCGCACAGGGGTTAAGAAAGGTAGCCTGTAAGAAAGGGAGAGAGAGAGACACACGGGACGACACACACATACACACCCGCCCTAAGTGGGGACAAATATAAAGCTCATTTACATATCAGGTTTCATGCCCTGAGAGAAAAAAACTGAAGACGTATTTATTGTTTAGCCCTAGGGCTGTCTTATCTGCAACAGCTTACAAACCAGGAACTGCAGTCAGCTCCTACTCTGATGAATTGAACTGCATTCGTTTTTTGATTACGGGGATATTTCAGGCCATAGATTACAGTATACTTCATAAAAAAAAAACGGAATTGCACACGTTCTTTTCTTGGAATAAAAAACAGTCCATGTCAAAGTTCTCATAAACATTAGTTCAAGTAAAAGATCTGACAGCAGAAAATTCCATCCACCCCTACCCCTCGAGCTTGGCTGGCCCTTTGGGAAGAATGCTACCTAAGAATCACACTCGAATAGCCTCCAGAGAGCAATAGTGTATGCAAAAGAGGGCCAGGTAGCTGTGGATACATCAAGACTCATATTGTTCCACGATAATAATAATAATAATAATACATTTAATTTAGAGGCGCCTTTCAAGACACCCAAGGTCACCTTACAGAGCATATAGTCATCATTCAAAACTATGTAAAACAGACTAGGAATAAAAGGAAAACAGAGGTTAAACATGAAGAATAATAATAATTAATAACACTCAAAGACGCCTAAAGTGAAGGGGGGACCTCACTAACCACCACCAATATGTAGCACCCACTTGCAAGGCAATAGCATCGCCCATAGCTGTAGAATCTGGTTGATGTCCAAAAAGTATTCCTACACACATATTCATTCTTTCTTGTATCTCTTCTTCTATCTTTATTTGTGTGTGTGTGTGTGTGTGTGTGTGTGTGTGTGTGTGTGTGTGTGTGTGTGTGTGTGTGTGTGTGTGTGTGTGTGTGTGTGTGTGTGTGTGTGTGTGTGTGTGTGCGTGCGTGCGTGCGTGCGTGCTTGTCTGTGTGTCCGTGTGTTTGTGTAAATCACAAAAGGTTACATTGGTAGAGACAGTAGGAGAGACAGACGCTTCTGTGGTTGTAGGGGGGGGTCAAAAGTCAAGTGGAAACTAAAGGCGATGAGGGCCGGACTTGTTGGGTCTGGTCTATACTTATATTCCCTGTCATCTTCATCAACATCATAGTTTTGCGGTTGCAGCGATAAACATCTGAACCCTTCTTTGGGATCAGCCTCTTTTCCCAACACTTTTCCTCCTCTTTTCATGCAGCACCCGACCCCACCAAACACACACACAGACTCATAGACCTTTTCTTCCCCCTTTTCTCTCTATGGATGAGTGGTGCCATTCCCGTGGGATAGTGGAGGAGGACAGCTTTCCAGGGGCTGTTACATCATCATCCCGGAGAAAGGTGGGAACTGAGAACATGCCCGGACCACCTTCACCAGGAGTTCAGTATCGAGCCCTCTTGAGTGGAGAGAGAGAGAGAGAGAGAGACAGACAGAGAGAGAGCGAGAGAGAGAGGGAGAGTGAGAGAGTGAGAGAGAGAAGAGAGAGGGAGAGGGAGAGAGAGAGAGAGAGACAGAGAGAGAGCGAGAGAGAGAGGGAGAGTGAGAGAGTGAGAGAGCGAGAGAGAGAAGAGAGAGGGAGAGGGAGAGAGAGAGACAGAGAGAGAGACAGAGAAAGAGAGAGAGAGAGAGAGAGAGAGAGATTCGGCTTGATGGCTCAGGAACACAGGTGTACTGTTGTTGTGTAGACACGCACCCACACAGACACACACGCAACACACACCCACACACATACACACACACACACACACACACACACACACACACACACACACACACACACACACACACACACACACACACACAGCTCCTATCATTGTCTTTATCGTGCATCTTGTCACTTCTCAGTGTTTTTTTCCCCCCGTGTTGTGAGAGGGAACACCAGATATGTTCGAGGTTAAGATCAACACATCTTGGCACCCTTACAGATGGATAGATAAATAAATATTTAATTACATTTCCTCCCAACCTCCCCCCCCCGCCTTCACCGATCTCTCTCTCACCCATTTCCTCTCACTCGTCCTTTCCACCCAGTTTCGCTCTGCGTGTCCGGGCTCGTCGAGAGTTGGTGGAACCACGCGCTCCTATTCTCTTCAGCCTCCTGAAGGAATCACAACGCACCCAGGCACTCCGTCGCAGGGCGGGGCCACGCTACACCGAGACTGGGGAGAACACAGGGGATTGACGTACTGAGGCGGCGAACTGTGACCACAGGTCTTGCTGATCCCGGGCGCCAGGCCGTGACACGAATCAATCAATTTCTTTATGAATAACATTGCTTTGCTTTTAGTAATTTGCCCGGAGCTTTTTAATCCAAAATGACTCACGTGCAGGACGGGAGCCAATTAAAGCATATCCAACATAATAAGTAGCAATCTTTCTGCAGATTTGTTCTCTGATTGTTTTGGCTCATAACAAGGTATTTGAATAAATCAACAGAGGTTGAAAAAAGAATGGCGGTGGTTGATGGTACGTTACAGAGCGATTTACATAGAAAAGTAAAATGTGGAGAGGTGGCCCTGTCTAGCCCTATAGTAGGGCATGATATGTTCACAGCCAGGATTAGGGGTTGTATTGCCACTGCGGGCTATCCATGCAGAGAATGTATGCACACGCACATGTAACTTAAGAATGATTTTATCATTTTTATATATGCAAACATATATCTATGCATCTATCTTCATTTTTATACATCTATATATCTATCTCTATGTTTATATCTCTCGATAACTTTATATGTATAGATAGCAAATGTATACACAGAAGTGTGTATTTATTCATTTAGTTTAGTGTGGTTGAGAGACATGTTGCGGAGAGGGTGCCAACCAGGAAGTGAGATTCACCTGCTAGTGCGTGACTCACGGCCCCGCAGGAACAATTCACCTGCCGCTAGAGAGGGAGGGAGGGGGGAGGGAGGGAGGGAGGAGGCGAGAGGAGAAGGAGAGGAGGAGACGACAGACTCTATAGGCGCGGGTGAGAGGGAGAGAAGGACATGCCTTAAAGACAAATGCGGCCTGTCAAAGGCTCAAAAGAAGCACCAGACTGTGGTGTGAACTGAGTCCTGGACTTTATGGGAGGAAGGGGGTGGGACAGGGGTAGGACGGGGCTGGGGGTGAGGGAAGAGGGAGGACGGAGGAGGAGGCGGAGGTGGATGGAAGTTGTCTCTTGCAACAAGTCTAACCTGAATCTAAAGCTTACAAGGTGGCGTGATTACTGAGTGCTAAAATATGAAAGAACAACCAAAGACAACGAGAGAAGGAGAAGAAGAAGAAGAAGAAGAAGAAGAAGAAGAAGAAGAAGAAGAAGAAGAAGAAGAAGAAGAAGAAGAAGAAGAAGAAGAAGAAGAAGAAGAAGAAAAAAAAAAAAAAAAAAAAAGGAGAATTAGAAAGGCTTTGTTCCTTCTCTATTCTTTCTCCTCTGGTTTCAGATGAGGGCTGATTCTCTCTCGCCTCTGAAGGAAGAGCTGCATTTGAGGGTGACAGACAGACAGACAGGCAGACTGGATGAAGTTGTCTTCATTCATCCGCGACTGAGGTCATGCCCCCCCACCAGACAGACACAGAGCTTGAAGGCTGCGTTCATAAAATACACAATTCACACACACACACACACACACACACACACACACACACACACACACACACACACACACACACACACACACACACACACACACACACACACACACACACACACACACACACACACACACACACACACACACACAGAAAGACCAAAGCATATGCCATGCAAATAAAGACACTTAAATTCCACAACATCATTCTGACAGTTGTGTGTAATCTAGCCAGCATGGCAGGGTCAATAGTTGAAACTGAGTTAATTTACTCTTCTCGTTTCTGGTTAAGAGAGAGCGCTCTCTTAACAATGCCTCTTGATATCACGAAATATAATGCTTTGATTTATTTTGACATGGTCGATTGGAGATTAGATAAAACATATTATAAATTAGAAAAATATAACAATCAAAGGTTTGAGTTTGAGTTCACATCCAATTGTACAGACCTACCTAATCTGTTAGATATACAATTAATAACCTCTAGATCTTTTTCAGTCTTTGGCTTGCTTAAGACAAAGACGTCATTGCCTTAGGACAACGGATGAAAATTAGCAATTAAGATAACTCCGGCATATTTATATTGATGCTCTGGCTGACATGTTGATTAATGTGCACTGTCCTAATCAAATAAATAAATTGCCTATTCACTGACAACAATCTCAAATTATGATAAACTGTTCCACAATTATCTCTCCAGATTAAATTGTCAGGTAAATCGACATTGCTTCCGTCATTCTGCCAAAGCGATATACATTTTAAGGGTTGTAAGTGTGTTATAATGAGAGTTTCTGTGGATTGCAGTTATTGAGCTCTGGCAGGGGCAAGTGCTTTTCATACACGAGGCAGACTCAAAGTGTTTCACATAGAAAAATCATCGTCATACAATAAAGTATGAGTAAAAGAAAACATGGGCAAAGTTTAAAAAAAAGTCAATGTATTTAAGATTTAGCAGGAATCTAAAGCAAACATACAATAAAATGAAGTAATATTGGGAAAATATGTAACATAAAACAATGTCAATATTCTGTGGTCAAATGTCTTCTTTTTTTTATTCAGTAGGCCTACTGCCAATAAGGCTGCGACTAAAACCGAATGCCAGATATCAGAGATCAGCATTCCCATTTGTTGAAAAATAACCCGAAAACATTCTTTATAATATGGTCATTGTCACACATTGTCAAAAGCGATTAGGAGTGTTCACCAGGGACAAGTTTGGACAGGCCAACCGAATATCATGTTAAGATAACCCTGCACGTAGAGTTCTTGTCTTTCTCCGAGACAAGAGAGCACTGACTTCCTGTTACATGGTTCCTTGCTTAGGTGAAATGAATAACGTACGTGCATTCTTCAGTCATTACGATCTCATCTGACTTGCTGGTTGGTTTGCTTTTCTAAAACCGGCCTGCCAGATATTAAGTACACTGTGGCACTTGCTACCAACGTTCAAACATTCCAATGAGGAGAGTGGCTCGCCCCCACGCAAAAAAAATGACAGCCATAGCCTAACGGGCAAGATGGTGGTGCATCGCAAGGAGAGTGGTGACAAAGCATGTAGCTCTGCAGATTGTGTTAGTTTTGTCCTACTGGTTAGAAAGCAGCTAGTGAGGTACATCAGTATTCATTCTGATCAAGTTATTTGTGGCCTTTTATTTGAGGCCAAAGGTGTCACAGTGCAAAGGACAAGAGGCTATAGCATATGGGTTGACAATTTCACCACAGTTCACTCACTTGTGTTTTTTGTTGCTGCTGATATGAAAAAGTATGAATTTTTCTCCAGTTGAAAGTTAGGTGAGATGACCAGATTGTTCCAACTGTTTATCATTCATTCTAGTCACTTATCCGACTAATCTTACCTTTATATACAGGCTCACACACACACACACACACACACACACACACACACGCACACACACGCACACACACGCACACACACACACACACACACACACACACACACACACGCACACACACACGCACACACACACACACACACACACACACACACACACACACACACACACACACACACACACACACACACACACACACACACATACAGACGCACACACAGAGACCAAACACAAACACACAAAACAAACCCACATCAAGCCAAATGCAATCACAGGTGGCGGCAAACAGGTCTGTCTACATTGCAGGATGGCCTGCAGGGAGGGGATGTGTCGTGACCATGCAGACTGAATCACTCGGGGGGCACTGGTCCAGACCAGTCAACCTGCAGAAATGTTTGGTCCACTTTTTGTTTTTATTACTATCAGAAGGATGAATAAATGAAGGATATTATGTGGACATTTTTAAAGAGTTTGCGTGCTTTTTCTTTGTCGTTATTTGACTTTACATTAATTCAGACTTATTTTTTAGTCTTCTGATTTGACATTGCATAGTCTCAGAAATGTATGTTAGGTATAAGAATCTCGCTTAGGTTTTCAGAAGATGTATTAACACGGCTTAAATCCTACTCTAGGCCCCTTGGGGAGAAGCACCATCTATTTACAGCACATATTTACCTCTTTTATCTCAATGGTCTCTGACCTGCAATCAGTGTCTGTGTGATAAACATCTAGCGTCCATCATGACACAGCTCATTCCAACAGCTCATGTCACAAGTCACTTCGAAAAAAGTTTGAAGCATAGTAAAAAATAGTTGCTGTTACAATGCTGCCCTTAAGGAGACAAATCACAAATAGGATTATTAACAACCAGAAAAATCTTAACAAGCATTTATGAAGTGATACAATTGGAACAATTGATTACATAAGGTTTTAATTGTATGTTTTATTTCAGTTTATTCATCAATGTTCCATCATCTAATTAACCTGTCCAATATGTCAGTTGCCTTACTGTCTGCATAATGTCTAATCCAGAAACTATACTGCACTATTACTGGTGTGGTGTGGAGTTGGGGACACAGGTGGTATTGTGGACACATGCAAACATGCGCTGTGGGATTGAGACCAAACAGCCAAATATAAAATTGACGTAGTCTGCAAAATGTAGGCCTAGAATGCTATTTAAGGGAAATGTATTGATAGTAATCCATACCATCAGGAAATTACATTATCATGATTTGTAATCTAATTAAGTAAAACAGGAGCAGGTCTATATAGATTTTTTGAAATCCGTCCAATGCCTTTCCTTAAAGGTTATTCATCTTTATCAAAGGTGTATAATAATTTTTTTTATAAACGCTAGGGAGAGCACGTTTTCCTTCTCATGCACCTGTCGTTTCTTCGCTGTAAAGTCTCCGCTCATCCACGACACTGTTGTAATATTGTAGCTTGACTCCCTCTATTGGCGGAAAGATAGACTGAACAACTGTGAATGTTATTTATTTTTAAAAAATATAGGCTTGGTTTCTAAAAGTATTATCAACAAATTTTACTTATCTTAGAAATACAAAAAAGTATATTTTGTACGACCAATTCGTTTGGTGGGTGAAACAACTTATTAATGTTAAAATGAATATCAGGACAATTAACCAGGGCCCCACCCCAAACTGGCATTTATGACTTTCTTTCACGATTCGCTACGGAAAAAGTGACTCAGCGACAACACATATCCAGTGATTTGTATCACAATAGAATTGCATTCGCCCTCATTTTTTACTTGATTCAGTAGCATTGTAATTATAACATTTGGGAGAGGGAGGATTTGTCCACAGTAACGCCCAGCTATAATTATACGGATGTCACGGGAAATAAGGTGAGGTTCTGTAGGCACATGGATGTATTTTTATAATAATAACGACAATGCAAACATAGATTGTAAAAAAATACAACAATTTAATTACTGCTGTATCAACCGTTACGTTTTTAAAAAAATTGGGCATTGCTTACTTGCAGGGAAATTACAATATGGTAATTTCACAGTTTATTAAGAATCGTCATGGTGTGGATAGTAAATATTTGGTTTATTGTAAAGCCCCACATGTGGATGATGATGATGTTTATTTCCGTGTCATGCCACACAAGTGGCCCATCCCACCGGATTACAAGGAGTGTAGTACATACACAATTACAATACACAATACTATAATATACAATACTTCCGGCACCGGAAAAACACACTAAATATGAATTGACAAATTCCTCTTAGCCCACGCCTTTTCAATAAAGTACAGCTGGAAGGCGTGGCCTGAAGCCATATCCGGAAATACAGTGGCCCGAAGATGGCGATCATCGTAATGAAGTAATCGACAGGTCGAAACCATTGAAACTCGAGGAAAAGGCTGAGCAACGCAATGGGGGATGGTCAATTGCAATGTTTGATTACCATTAACAACTAGAGATTATTACGTCAAAATTATGGAAGATCTGGCGTACAGACGAGATATTACGAAGTCATATACGGTAAGCATCAAATGATGACCTAAGCAAGGCTCTTTGTTTTGACAGCAATCAAATGTAGTTACCCAGGAACACGATACGATCAGTCACTCTCTGTAACACCGTTAATCAATATTTTGTAGTCGCTAAATGTTTCACAGCTTGTTATAGTCTGCAAAGCTCTTAACCATGATCAAACGTATAATTGATACAATAACTATGTCAATGTTTCATTCAGTGAATCCCCTTTATTTTCTCCTCAGGACAATCTCATCGGGACATTGCTTGCTATTTTTGGGAATGTTCTAGTCAGCATTTCATTATGTGTTCAGGTATGTCGCCCAGCATGTAGGGGACAGGGAAAGTGTTGGTATATGCAAAATCTTGAGTCAATGTTTGTGTATGTCACAGAAGTCTAGTGCAATGAGTAACAAGCTAACACACGGCTTATTGACCATATGGTAGCCGTTATTTTTCTTTTCATAACCTTAATACCACCCCAGGTATTAATTTACATACAATTTATATTTCCATTTAAGGTCATGCTTGTTATTTTGTTTTATTTGACTTGTGCGTTTTTTCTGTTGACAGAAATACAGCCACCTGACGCTGGCTGGAAACAAGGACCCACGTGCCTTCTATCGTACTAAAACCTGGTGGTGTGGTTTGATCCTGACCTGCTTAGGAGAAGGGGCCAACTTTTTCTCATATGCCTTTGCCCCAATCTCTCTGGTGGCACCTCTCAATGGCGTGTCTGTCTTAAGTAAATGTTTTGTGTTTTTTTTTAAATCATATTGCCATAAAGTTGAAGGTTCAACAGCTGATTTAACCTTTTCGTTCTTTCAGCAAGCTCTATTTTAGGTCTCATATTTTTGAGAGAAAAGTCAAAGCCAAAGGAGTTTTTCAGTAAGTCTGCATAACTCTCACGTGGATAGTTAAAGTGTTACTGGCTTGTAAAATGTATTTCCTTCCTACCTTGTTTCTTTAGTAATAAGGAAGTGAGTTCTTTTGAATTAACAGATTTTTTAAATAAGGAAGTGGGTTGGCATTTGATTGTATTAACTGATTTTATTAGGTAATACAAGCAAATTTTGTCAGATATTTTATCCATTTTTATATATCAATGAGTTGTAAATTGACTTGGATTTTATATTAATTTCCTGCATTATTGATTATGTGGGTTAGCAACTGCTTGTATTTAGCAAAGTTTTCAACTACAATATATCTAATGTGTTCTCTTCACATAATACATAAAACACACATCTCATCTGTTAATCCCAGGACGGTTTGGGCTCTCCTTCCTGGGCTGTATCATCACCATCGGCGGGACGTACCTCTTTCTGACGTTTGGACCAAACTCTCATGAGAAACTTCAAGCGGAGAACATTGTGAAGCACATCGTGGGATGGCCTGTGCTCTTATATCTGGTGAGGTCATTTATAGTAATCGCCAGTTGACTGTTTCTGTTGCATTCATAATCGTTCAACTCAAGCTATGAGACTGTCCTATGAGATTAGTTATTATGAGACTGTCTATGAGATGTGTTCTCAGACTAACTATGAGATGAGTTATGAGACGAACTATGAGATTATCCTGCTTATTAAACGTCGACTTGCTAAAGAAATCAATAATTTTACGCAAAATATAATGACAACGAATGACAATAGATTTTTCTTACGTCTTATTGCTTTTGCTTAAAATAAATCTGTTTGATTCTACGGTTGGAGTACTGCGTCCACAGCAACGGTCGGTTATTCATAATAATGGTTTATTTAAAAAGAACAGACCTCAGAAAGCCATTATTTACTATTTAGAATTGGGCATTCAATGAAGCCATGTAATAAATATGAACAAAGTTAAGTCATGTATCAAACCTATACTGTATACTTTAAGGCATTTATATATTTTTTAAGTATGAGTAAATGCAATAAAGGAAATCTCAATGACCCTATACTGCTAATGAAAATCTCACAGGAGGGTTTTTCTCTGGTTGTAAGATAATTGACCATCCGATATTGATGTGTTTTTGTTTTTGATCGACAGCTCCTTGAGATCATCATGTTCTGCCTGCTGTTGTACTTCTATCGACAGCGGAACGCTAACTACCTCGCGGTGATTCTGTTCCTGGTCGCGCTGCTGGGTAAATCCTCAGCATCTCACATACACACGAACGCAACAAAAACACACCTACAAAACAGGAAGACCCTCTATGGGATTACAGTCTAGACTGATGTTTATATCGACTGCGGCTTGAGGATGGAACGGAAAGAAGCTTGGTACTTAACAGTGTGTATTTGCGTCCATTATTTATTTATTAGAATTCTTAAGACTACACTACATCACGTTACGTACAGTCAACAAATAATTTATAATAGAACAAGCACCAAACAGAGTTAGAAAGAAAACCATTTGAAATAAAAGATGAATCTTCACCTTCTTATATATTGTTGAGAAAAATGATTTTCTTTTTTTACAGTAAAAAAAATGATATTGGATACAAAAGTGATCACGAATAAATGTGAATATAATACACCATATCACATCCTCTCAAGAAAATTAGATCTAAAAAGTCCATTCACTTTTGATGGGTTGTTGACCATTTGTCAAGAATTGGTCTCCAGATTTTTTGTTTCCTCCCGAAGAATTTTTTTTCATACTACTTAATTTGTATCTACTCTTGTGTGTGCTCCTTCTCAAGCTTTCTTCCTTTCCCCAATGGATTTTCGAAAAGCTTTAGCGCTCTATTTATAAGACTTCTCATCAGGGAGGGTCATTGAATATGTGCGGATTAAGCACTCCTTCAACACTGTAACTGATAATGGGTTAATAAGAAAAGCATTGTGACGACATGTGACTCGACATATGTTTTTGTGTTGGTAACGGTTGTTTCTTTTTCCCACAGGTTCAGTCACAGTGATCACTGTGAAGGCAGTGTCAGGCATGCTGGTCCTGACGTTCGAAGGCACCATGCAGCTCACCTACCCCATCTTCTATGTCATGTTTGTCTGTATGGTGGCCTCTGTGGCATTTCAAGCCAGGTGAGTGGCTATTAAAGATCAACGTTGAGGTGCGAGGGAGAAGAGGAATGACCGCAATATGCATTGCATGTAGCAGAAATAAGAACATGGTTTGGCACAAAGGACGTGAGAATAAAAGACCACACATACAGGAACTGGTTTCTTGGCAAGACTTTGACAAGTGCTTTTGACGATGCAGCATGCGCTTGTGCACTTGTACTAATATTCCCTTCTCTGTCAACCTTTCTTCTTCTTCTTTCCATTTCATACTTAGATTTCTCTCTGAAGCATGCCAGTTGCATGATTCCTCTATGATCGCCAGTATTAACTACATTCTGTCCACCTGCTTTGCATTGATAGCTGGTGAGTGGTATTGCACTTGCACTCTGCATATCTTACTTATTTTTCCAAGTCCCAAAAGATAATCACTAATCACTCCATTCCCATGCCCTCCTCATTTATTCAGGGGCTACGTTTTTTCTCGAGTTCAACTATGAAGACATTCTTCATATCTGTATGTTCCTGTTAGGGTGGGTAATGTTAATATACATGCACAATATATATACACGACTGTAGTATGTTTGAAATGTTTCCATGACTAAATGTCTCATCTGTTTAATTTTGGGATGTGTGCAGGTGCTCGGCTTGTTTCGTGGGTGTATTCTTCATCACGAAAAACAGAAAAAGACCAAAGAGCTTTGAACCGTATGTCACCATGGATATGGCAAAAGGTTTGCAGAAACTATTCACAACATATACGTCTGTAGAAAATGTAGGTATATATATTAACGGATGTGTGTGCGTGCGCGTACGTTTGCGCGTGCGTGTGCGTGAGCGTGCGCGCAAAGTCACTTCTCTCACATTTGAGGTGAATTTGAATATCAAGGTTTTCAATTTGAAACTTATCTCCTCGCCGGCCGTGTTTTCATATGAAAATGAATCGGGTCTTGCTTTTATCCACTGCTGTTTTTTTTTACCTGGCCAGGTGTGCCGACTATCCACGACCAGGGCCTGGCGATCCAGCCCGACTACAGTGGCTCCTTCTCTTATGGAGCTCTCGTAAACAACGACGGAGTGGCTCCTGCTACACTACCTGTTCAACACAAGCATGCGACGCCGGCGTCGCCCTCACCACCAACCACCAAGTCGTCTAACCTTAAGATGGACTAGGGATGTGTGTTGGTTCCCCTTCGCCCTTAAGTACAATGTCAACAGAAGCACGGCGTGGCACTTTCGATGGGAGGGGTGCCGTTTTCTTTTTACATCGCACAAGAAGAATGATAACGCCGCAGTGTCTTTAATTAAATAATTCCGTCGGTGTGTGGGTCATATCCAGTGGTTAACCACCATGGTAGAGGTTTGTATATATTTTTTTTTTAAGCCATCATTTTGTTTGCTTCGCCCAGACCAATACCTGAATGATTTGGCTCCTATTTGTGTCCAGCTGTACACTGCAAAAACAAACAAGAGAAGAAATCAAAGATTCAACCCTGGATTGACTCAATTGATCCAGCTATTGTTTCTATCTCTGAATCAATTTGGGCTGTGTCAAGTTTCGCCCTCGTGGGATGTTATGGAGGGGTTGCTTGTTACGTTATGGGTGGAGAGGAAGGACTGGAGGCGTTTGGTTTGAAGCGGTGTTTGGTATTATAAATCATTTGAGTGGTACCCGGAGTGAAAAACAACTTCCACACACTACGAAACCCTAATGTGCCTTTTTTATAGGTCTACTGCCCATTTATGACTAAGCCATGTAACACATGATTCATAAATTCGTGCTTTTATCTGTTTCTTACCTCCTCACTAAGTTATTCATTTTAGATAGGTCTGTATGTATGCCCTATTTTCCTACACTCGGAAAATAATAATAATGTTATTACCTCAGGTAAATTAATCTCATAATAAAAAAAATCTGTAACATTTAATTGATATATTTATGGACTCACTGAAATAGAAGCACTATAGCAAAACATGATATGCAACGTACGGAGCCCAAACGCAATCAACTGTGGTGGTAAAGAAGCAGAGACAGAGAGACCGATTGTATCAGTAATTTTTCATACAGTGATAAGTGACACATATTGGTATTGTTTGATCATCGTATTGTCTGGTTTAAATTAATTGTATTGTTAAGGTAAATGTATGATGTTACTGTGTATATCGACATTTGTGTGGGTGTTCTTTAAAAAATTTGCCAACCTATTACAATTATAATAATACATCCATTAATACACCTTACATGCAACTGTTATTTTAAAGGTCTTTTGATAATTTCAGTTTAGCAACCCAGGGTTTTTAGATAATCCCCTATATATTTTATGTTAAAAATTATTTAATCAAATTCGACTAGATGTCGCTAATACAATAAAAGCAAAACGCCTTGAATGGAGGCTGTACTTTCAATACTTTTCCATGAAAGCCGACTATATTTGTTTTTCTCCTTCTCCCTTGCTATTGTTTAATTTTTTTATACCATGCAATATATTGGCTTTTCATCTCCCAACATGCACCTGTGTTGCCCTCTCACTATTGTCGGATTGACAATAGGCTTCAATCTCACTCCATCACCTCAGTACAGTTTCCCCTTGCCATCCCCGCTTAAAAACGTTTATTGATACCTGCACATCCCTCATAGTCTGCCCTTCCCAAAGCCTGGAGTATGCTCAGGGAGAGCTCAAAGACCAGGTTGAGTAACGTTTGTGAGGCCTATGCAGTGACCCCGAGGAAGAGGAGGAGGTTGAAGAAGAGGACACGGTGCTTGGGGAGAGCGATGCAGACACCCCGGTGGTGAAAATTAGAGATCTAAGCGACCTGATGAACACGTGCAGCGGGTAAGTGTGTTTGTGTGTGTGTGTGCGTGTGTGTAGATTACCTCACGTTGATCGGTCCTCCAGGTGCGGTTGAGGTCTTGCCGCTTTTAGCCGGAGATGCTTGGACATGCCCACCTGATGGGTGACTGCTAGTTAGCTGTTTATTATACCAGGAAGTTATATTATTATCGGGTGCTATTATGCTGGGATCAAGCAGTGAATGACTTATGAAGGGGAAAATACCAAATAGATTAAATTAATTATTTGAGTGAATAATACGGCTGTGGAAATGTTCCCTCGTGAGACCATCAGATGGTCTGCATCTCACATTTGAAAACATGAATTGGGGCAAGATAAGGATGGTCTCACGGTGCTACTGGGAATTAGCTAACGCAAACTTTCATTAGAGATGCACAGGGCAAAATAGGTCACATTGTTACCTGAGATTGTATCCCCACTTCCATTATTATGATCCAAAATGCTCTGTGTGTCTATGTTGGTCCTGTTTTCAGAAACACACTGTCACACATCTCAGCCTCAACGTCAGCTGTGTCTGCACTGCTTGGTCTGGCCCTCTGCTGTCAAGGCCATCTTAATCTCCCCCCCCCCAACGCCCTGAGCTCCACAGGAATAATTTCAAGAATCTAAAAACGTGTTTACTTCGAGGGGGGAGGGTAACAGGGGGACTAGGAAAACACTTTTCTTATTTTTTTTACCTTTTCAAACCCTATACTTCTATACTTCCTGCAGTTTGTCTGTCTGTCTCTCTCTCTGTCTCTCTCTGCCTCTCTCTCTCTCTCTCTCTCTCTCTCTCTCTCTCTCTCTCTCTCTCTCTCTCTCTCTCTCTCTCTCTCTCCCTCTCTCCCCCTCTCTCTCAGTTAGACGTTCACCCTCTGAATGTCTCTTCTGTTACCTTTTCTTTCTTTATCTCATCGCTTATGATCTAAATAAACCCACAAAAAACCCACACACATGTACGCACACACACACACACACACACACACACACACACACACACACACACACACACACACACACACACACACACACACACACACACACACACACACACACAAATCCAGTTTAAATTATTCTCATTGCTTTTTTAGTTTGCTGTGTGCTCTACCGTTGCTCCTAGCGAGCCATGTTCTCTTTCTCTCGTTCGCTTTGCTCTCTCACTTCATTACAATTCACACTCTGGCTTTTAAGTGGAAATGCCACCCACTCACCTCTTCAGTCACAGCATGTCAATAGATGGTTCCCCATATGGTTTAACCAAATAAGCAACCCTAAAAATAGATCTTCAAATTCAGCTTGTGCATTTTCCTAACAATGCATTTGTATGTATAACACACACACACACACACACACACACACACACACACACACACACACACACACACACACACACACACACACACACTCGGAAAATGGAAGAATATCAGGTTGCCATGGGTATACAGGTTTAAAAATAAAATAAAAATATATTGTGTTCCCAAAAGTCTGTGTTCTTTCTTCGAAAAAGGAGGAACGGCAACAAACAATAATGTCTTCCTTAGTCCATATTCTAAAAAGGTTTCCAACAAACACACCGGTGTGTGTGCGAGAAAATTGTGACCGTATGTGCTTGTGCATATGTATGTGTATAAGTATGTGTTTTTGTAACATTTATTGGGAATAATTCTGAGAGAGAGGGAGAGCGAGAGAGAGAGAGAGCGAGAGAGAGAGAGGCGGGGGGGAGAGAGAGAGAGCGAGAGAGAGAGAGGCGGGGGGGAGAGAGTGAGAGAGAGAGAGGAGGGGGGGAGAGAGAGAGAGAGTGAGAGAGAGAGAGAGAGAGAGAGAGAGAGAGAGAGAGGAGGGGGGGGAGAGAGAGAGAGAGAGAGACAGAGAGAGAGAGAGAGAGTGAGAGAGAGAGAGAGAGAGAGAGAGAGAGAGGGAGCGAGAGAGAGTGAGAGAGAGAGGGAGCGAGAGAGAGAGAGAGAGAGAGAGAGAGAGAGAATGTTGTGTCTGTTTGTCCATATATCCTGAGGCACTTAAGGGGAGCATGTAAAAGCACTTTTCATTTATTCCTGCATTGGTGGAAAAAAAGGAAGGAAAGGGAAGAGCTTCTCCCTTTGCAAAAATCCCCCCCAGCTGACCAACTTAAAACAGTGAACCTGTCGTTCTACTCTCCAGCAGTAGGGGGACATATTATTATTTATTTTGATTTATTTGACAACATACATGTCACCATTTAAAAAAACAAAACAAGCAAGTCATATCATGGCTTAATCCACCTGCAGCATCTTTTGATGCTTACCTGTTACGCTGTAAGATGTGACCTTTTTTCTTCAGTTTGTCAGTGTCTCCCCATCATTCATTAAATACAATGAAAATATTCAATTAAATATAAATATACGTAAATATCACTTGATAGAACTACAATGAGATCTTGAGGTAGACCACCAGTTGAGGTGCAAGTTGGGATGTATTGTCTGTCCGTCTTTCTATCCCTCTAACTGCATTATCCAATAAGTAAAGACATGTCCTTGGTGTGTCCATAGCTCTTAATGTGAAAGGGCCCACTGTTACCAAGGGGGAATACAAATCCATAGACCAGGCCATCTAACAAGAGAAAATGCCCAGTATACCTAATTAGGGTTAAAACTTAAAATATAAATCTACTTTGGTTGTGGGGTTATACAATGGCTCCTTCTCGCTTGCTCAGCCCATAATATGCACCTGACCTTCCAGAACTGAAGAGACCAGAAGAGCTATGCTTATTAGAAGAAAGATAACAGTAACTGTACCGGTTAACAAGATGGACTGTAGCAGATAATTAGATAAACCGAGCAATATGAGACAGTAGAGAAGCATTACCAAATGCATTATGCCTATATTGTAGTGGACATTTTTTTAAACTATATTGACAACTGGCGATGTTTCCAATTTTTCCTCCTAAGGTCTCGCACTACCATCCAGTCAACAGGTTTCAGGGTCCTGTAGCAGGTTTTGGGAGTGCCTCTTTCACCCCTCGATGTATCTGTTGGGAGAGTTGAGGACAACGTTATACAATATCTGAGCATCTGACCATCACAAAGGTCTTTTCATGTTGCGCGTCCTGTTACTGGGCCTTCCCCCGTGTGGGCGGGTCAACCGAATAGGTACTTGAATGGGCCTAGCCCATTTTTTGCTCAGATTCTTGTGCGCATGTGTTACCATACGACTGGTAATGCCTGTACCCATGAGGCCCGTTTCCGCACGACACTTTCACAGCCATCGATTTTATGGTGCCTTTGTCTCCTGCTTTAGACAGAATGGCGCGTTTCTAGGAATAGGTTTGCAACAAACTGTGGTAGGCACAGTTTGTTGCAAACCTTTTCCTTGAAACGCGCTATTCTGTCTGATTGCTGCATTCACAAAGTGTGAGCCATTGTGGCTTCACATTTTTGATGGTATGCCCCATCTCGGTATGATATCCTTTTGATGTTGGGAAAACTTCTAACCATTTGGCAATATTTCGTCCCCCCACTGGAGGTGAGACAAGTAGATGAAAATTAAATCTATGTGAAGATGGTCGAACGGTTTGTCAGGCAGTGGATGGGCCGCAAGCGTGGACCGAATTCCGTGACCAACATTGTTAGTGGCACAGATAACACATGTAACTGCAAAGCCCTTTGTGTACAAACGTTGATTGCTTGCTGCCTTCATTCCCCCTTCCCCCCTTCATTCCCCCTTTGCACAATGGGGATACAGCCAGTATGGCAGGATAGGACTCACCTTCCGGCCCCACCCATATACCATCTATATTGATACACTCAGCCTTCTTCCATTGCGCCCTCTCTTTGTCAGAGGCGCATGATTAGAGGTCTGCAAGTGGCGCTGTGAGAGTATCTCGGTCAGGGCCAGAATCAGACGCGATGCATGTGGCCGCCCCTGCCTGCATTTTTGCCACTACGTCGTGGGAAGCAGTGCCCCAGGGCACAAGGTCATAACTGCTAGTTTCTAATTTAGCTGGAAGTAGCACTGCCATTAGCAACTCAGCAACCAACATGTGGTGGCGATGGTTTGTCTGGATGTAAGGAAGTCCCTATGTTTCCATAGGGTGCCAAAATCATGTTCTGCACCAAATGCATAGCGAATGTCTGTGTAAATGCTAGCTTATTTACCGTCAGCCTGTTTACAGGCCTCTTTCAAGGCTATTAGCTCCGCAGCCTGAGCTGAGAGATGAGGTGGCAATGACCCAGAGGCTTGTGTCTCATGGGGAGTCACTACAGCAAACCCAACCTTGTTAAGACCTGTTTCCTTGTTGCGAGAGGCGGAGCCGTCCACAAACAGTTCCACATCGGGGGCGGAATTGGGAACTTCCTTCAGGTCCAATCTCGGGGAACCAACTTCTGTTACAGCAGTGAGAACAATCATGATGTTCACCATCTCCTTCTGCGGGAAGCAATGTAGCAGGGTTTAGTGCCAGGGTTTATGCCATAATTGAAAATGTGGATGTCCTCATTACCTAATTCGATCTTTAACAACTTTTGTATTTGACTCATAGGAGTCTATCTGATGTAAGCGATGTAAGCATTCTTTATGCGTCTATAAGCCATACACTTTTTCAGAGTTAATGGACACTGTATGGACTATTTTTGTCTGGATGGAATATACCAAAGGATACCTGTCTAAATAAAATACCTAGGAACCTTGTGGTATTTTGTGTTCTAATCAAATTCACAATGAAGGAAATTTGTATGTTTCATTTATCCCTTTGTCCTGGTTAAGTGTTCTTCTTCTTGGGGTGCAACTGTATTTCTTTCATCTGTAACCTTGTAAGATCAAACCGTATTTTTCTGTTGGACAGGGTTTGGTCCCTATTCTTTGTTGCTTAGGGGATTTGAGGAATATTTGAAGATTCCTAAAAAAAGATTGAAGCTCAATCATGTATTGTCATAAAAATAAGGTTTTGTTCAAGATCATTATATACATGTATATATATATAGTAAGGTTTTGTTCAAGATCATTATTATATGTATCTACACATATTTTATACACACACACACACACACACACACACACACACACACACAACACACACACACACACACACACACACACACACACACACACACACACACACACACACACACACAGTTAATTGCAGGCAACACAGGCCTCATGGTAATATTCCCCCTTGTTAGTCTAGCACTAGTAAACAGAGATTTTTCCTCCTCCATTGTTTGTTTCAGAAATAGCACACAGTTGCCTGTGTGTGTGCGTATTCTTTTTTGAGAGTGCAAGTGTGTGTAAGAGAGAAGTTTGAATATGTATGCTTGTGCAAGTGTATTTGTTTAAGTGTGCGTTTGTGTAGAAGTTTGACAGTGTGTGTGTGTGTGTGTGTGTGTGTGTCTCCACATCGTCTCCCAGAAGGATGCATACTACGCAGGGATGTTGATGCTTTTGTCTTGCGTGGACTTTATCAAATGGGAGCAAGTCAGACACTTTGACGGTGGGGGGGGGGGGGGGGGGGGGTGTATGCTTGTCAGGGCCTTTGCCATGGTATCACGCCTCTATAATTTTTTTTTTAGATTGCAAGCTATTCAGCACCGCTGAGCATGATAACTTCATTAAAACTTTAGCCAGCAGCTCTCCTGATCATCATGTCAGGCCAATCAAACACTATAATCACCGGCACGTAGATCGTTGGTCAATAATTGAGTCCATCCTCTTTATGGACCTTAACAGCATACTGGTTAGTCTCCTGGATATCCATCATCCTGCATTTTCTCAATGTTCATGT
>NC_082386.1:16321977-16331977 GCF_031168955.1 Gadus macrocephalus
AACTGAGGTGGCCTGGTATCACAGGAGAGAGATGGAGGGAGAAGGGGGTCATGGCTGTGTGTACATGTGTTTGTGTGTGTGTGTGTGTGTGTGTGTGTGTGTGTGTGTGTGTGTGTGTGTGTGTGTGTGTGTGTGTGTGTGTGTGTGTGTGTGTGTGTGTGTGTGTGTGTGTGTGTGTGTGTGTGTGTGTGTGTGTGTGTGTGTGTGTGTGTGTGTGTGTGTGTGTGTGTGTGTGTGTGTGTGTGTGTGTTTGATTCTACCCTAATTGTCAACTGGGAACATTCTGATGCAAGTTCTACGTATTTTCTGAATTGTGAATAATTCTTTCCATTCTTCTGCAGTCAAACTCTGATCAAAGACACACTCACACATGTCCATGCAGAGAATTAGATTTCTGACACATTAGACAAAGATGCTCCCTTACTGTCAACATGTGTTCATGTTTGATGGTTTCATTGTTCCGCCATTTCAGACAGTTTATTGCCAAAGTAGTGTGTGTGTGTGTGTGTGTGTGTGTGTGTGTGTGTGTGTGTGTGTGTGTGTGTGTGTGTGTGTGTGTGTGTGTGTGTGTGTGTGTGTGTGTGTGTGTGTGTTCATCTGTGTACATGTTGCTCTGGCTGTTCATATCCTGTTGCGATGATGATCTACTGCCCTGGTTTCTCCTCTCCTGCTGCAGAGCACTAGCTCAGAATTTAAATTCCCCTCGTCAGTGGCTCGGAGAAGCAGTGACTCATAACCTTTTTACTGCTCTGCTCCTCTCTACTCCTCTCTTCTCGTCTCTGCTCCTCTCTACTCCTCTCTTCTCCTCTCTGCTTCTCTCTTCTCCTCTCTGCTCCTCTCTTCTCCTCAGTGCTCCTCTCTAGTCCTCTCTCCTCCTCTCTACTCCTCTCTCCTCCTCTCTGCTCCTCTCTACTTCTCTCTTCTCCTCTCTGCTTCTCTCTTCTCCTCTCTGCTCCTCTCTACTCCTCTCCGAACCTCTCTTCTCCTCTCTGCTCCTCTCTAGTCCTCTCTGCTTCTCTCTTCTCCTCCCTGCTCCTCTCTTCTCCTCTCTGCTCCTCTCTAGTCCTCTCTGCTGCTCTCTTCTCCTCCCTGCTCCTCTCTTCTCCTCTCTGCTCCTCTCTAGTCCTCTCTGCTTCTCTCTTCTCCTCCCTGCTCCTCTCTTCTCCTCTCTGCTCCTCTCTAGTCCTCTCTGCTTCTCTCTTCTCCTCCCTGCTCCTCTCTTCTCCTCTCTGCTCCTCTCTAGTCCTCTCTGCTGCTCTCTTCTCCTCCCTGCTCCTCTCTTCTCCTCTCTGCCCTCTTCTTCTATCTATTATTCTCCTCGCCTTTATAATTTTTTCATTTATTCTGTTAAAAGATAACTTTGGGATCCTTTAAACCTGGACCCTATTTCCCATCATTTTAGGTTTAAGGGACTAATGCAGTCAACCACTCTTTCAGTCCAGTATTGAGCAAAAAAACGCAGCAGACTTAATCCTCAAAAAACTATAACTACAATGTTATCTTTTCGGGCAATAGCACCCCGTCGATGTATGTCATCTAAAAGTGCTCATATTGTTATGAGCATTTTCTGAAAACATCATGAAAAGGATTCCTACAGAGAAATTAAACTATTTTCATAACCTTTATATTGATCTGGTCACTCTTAAATGTTGTTTAAATTGTTGTATTGTTGCAGGATATGTCGCTTTTGTCATTACAGACCCTTGTGATATTTCAGAGCAAGACTTCTCTCTTTGAGCGAGGCTTTGTTGGACACAATAACAAATAACGATCTGAGCCTGAGTCAGTGGCAAAAACAAGCACTTTGAGAGGACATACATTGACAGGCGCTATTGCTCAAAAGGATTACATTGCCGCCTGTTCTCGTTACGGCTCCACAGCTTTCTTGCTCAATACTGGAAAAGAATATATAATAATTGTCCGCATTGTCAGCTTTTCATCTCCTGTCTCACTTTGTCTTTGGGTGTCACCTACAACTATGCTTCATCTAATTTTGTATTGGATACAAATCAAGCACCTATCTAGCAATATAAACAAGGAAAAAGAATTGTGAATAAAGTCGACTTATTGTAAGTGGACTTATTGCACATGTGGAAAATCTGTTATACAACACATAGTAAACCCACTTAGCGTTTAAAATTGTTGACGTCAATATCATGCAATATCAAGAACTAATTCAATAACACCGATCCCTAAACATAGCAGCCCCAGCTTTCACTTCATTCCCTGTCGCAATTGACTTTTATTGGTGTTTTGGCATAACATGTCTTTACATGCTCATCACATCTCTTTGGCCGTTGCCAATCGCAAAGCACAGAGGCAGAGGAAATTGTGAATGAGGTGTAGAGGATTGAGGATGAGCTGCAGAATGGGGCCAAGGAGGAGGAGGAGTTGCAATTGGAGGAGAAAGTGCTTTATCATGCACAGCGAGCCGTCCCGGTTATCAGCAATGATATCAGGAACAGACAAGAGCATCGGCTTTGATCTTCTAAGTCTACATGATCTTCGAAGCCATAGGGTCTTAAAAAAAAATAATACTCTACAAAGTATGTGCTCTTCAATGGTGCCCACTGTGCCTCTTTAACACACAAACAGATACTCACAATTATCTGAGGCATATGGGTTGTCCTCATCCTTTAATTATTAAATACACTGAAGCAATGTCTGTGTAGGTCTTCCCTGTAATGTAAAGATTTTTTAATATTTTTTTTTTCTTTTAAGTGCATCTTTATATCTTTCATGAAAATGGAATGAACTTAAACCCGACCCAGATCACATTACAAAAGTCTAGACCAGACCCAGACTCAATTCATGCCAGTCAGCCTTGATGGCTGATCACTCATTGGCAGATCAACGACAAGCTGATTTCTGACTGGCTGATCCCTTACTGTCACACTGATAGATTGATCACTGATTGGCTGATCTCTTGCTGGCTAGCTTGCGGTATTCTTGGTTATGCCACACTCATCTTTGTACTGTACTACTGTCAACCCCACATCCACACCACCAGGCCCATCCCCGATTCCAGCCACTAAGTTTGTCCTGCTAACAATGGCTGACACAGACATATAAATAGCTCTTACTGCCCCCAGCCTTAATATGAATGGCTTATAGTCTTATCTGACAGCCAGCCTGGCATTTAAACTGGAGAAAGGGAGAGTGAAACAAAGAGAGAGAGCAAGGAGTAAAGATTATAATATGCAGTAAAATAAGTCCTGCAGTTTGAGCGTGTCGTCTTCGTTATCGTCTCATGGCTGAGAGGCATTCTATAACTAGAGGCTGGTCAGTAATGCAGGAACTGGACATAAACAGACGATTACCAACACAATTATTTGAACCAATGGATCAGATGTATATGGAATTGTTTGATCTTAAAAGATGAAAGTCGGGTTTCTAGTTTGGGGCACATGGACGATGATATCCATTTCCCCCCAATCGGAGCTTCACAAATATCCCAAATAGTTGAATAAGAGTTATTTTGCAGACTGGATTTCTGGCTATATTGTGGCGATCACAGCCGTGGTCGCCCGCGTTCCGGTTTACCGCAAGGGCTCCCTGTCCTGGGGCAGGTCCGTCGGATGTAGAACTATCGAACTATTTTGACTTTTAGCTCCCTGCTGGTTCTGGGTCACCGCTGTCATTATGTGTGTGGTCGATGAGGGGTTTCCTCAGTGACAGGTGGACTCGGCTGGAGCGACACTGGCTGGCACCACCTGAACGAGGATGTCCGCGGGATATTTGTTGGTTGTTATTCACGGGCCTTGGTTATGTTGTAAATAAAGGCAACTATCAAAGGCTTTGGGTGTATCACGGGAGTTGCGATAATAGACGAATAACCTGGGCTCACGTCTGGTCATTTTCTTGTCGTGCGCTACAATATTTAGGCTTATTTTCACATGCAGTTTCATAGTAGGCTATGCTATTAATAATAAAAAAAAATTGTGTGGGCTCCTTGGTGACATGATATAACAAAGTAAGTCCGTCATTTGGTGCTGGATTAGTGTCAACGCCCGGTCACCCATTGGGTTTAGTCTTCATGTTGACATCAACGCAAAACGAAAAGCAGTATAAACCGGACTGTAATATCTGCAGTGCACAGTGCCCAAGAACTATAGTGGCGTGAAAAAAAATGAAAAACATAACGAACGTGAGGAAGGCGATGACGTCAATGTGGAACCAACGCGCGCTGGGGTTGACGCGCTTCAACTCACGGACAGCGTTGCCAGATTGGGCCAGGTTTCCCCGCCCAATCTGGCAACATTGGCGGCAGTGCAAATCTGGCCCAATCTGGCAACACTGCTCTCGGAGAGGATGAGGAGGGGAGGGGGGTAAGTGAGAGAGAGAGAGAGAGGTAGGAGAGAGGGGTAAAGAGAGACCGAACTTTGGTGCCGCCCATTGTACCACCGGTGCTGCTGCAGCATCACTTTCCACCGCGCACTAACGCAGTGAGGAGTGGACACAATACGGACACAGTGCACGTCGTTAGAAAACGAGTCGACTTGAGGACTTACATCGAAACGTGGGGGAAAGAAGCACCCAGAAAACTGTACACTCTCTGACGACACGAAGAAGACAAAAAGCACGGGTTTTTATTTCCTTTTATTTTTTTAATGTCCCCTAGCCACGAAAGGGAATGCCATCTATAAATATGAAACTGGAGATGGTGACCATCATCGCCTGCGAGGTAGATACAGAGGTGTTTACGTCCGACAAAATGCAGGTACCGTCACCCCATAATGCATGTTTACGTTCAGAATGGTACTAATTCGTATGTGATCGGTCTGTTTATGTTGTTCGGTATACTTATTTCTCTGGACCGACCGCTATTGTTTCCCTGACTGCACATGCCCATCCATAAGTGTGCACGCACGTCTTGGGTGACGTTGAATGCAGCCCTTTCCGACGCCGCGGGTTTTTATCAATGGGAACCGCAGCTCATCAGAATGCAGCTCTCGAACCCGCACTCACTAATGTCCTCAGTTGTGCTTTCAATGACTGACATGCGTTTGTAGAATCGCGTTGGATACTGGTGGACAACATTGGACGTCGCTGGCGGGGGCATACATGTAGCACAACGAAGACGTATTGTAGCCTGGCAGCGGTCGTTGTAATCATGTTATTCTCGCTTTAAGTTTTTCCTGCGTAAGTTCCATAGCTGAATGACGTCCATGCGATTGGGATGATTTGCCAATGCAGGACGCAAAGGCCGATGGGGGGCAGTTTTAGACGCAGTGGTGAAGCGTTCTTTTCCCCTAGCTACCACGCTCTCCTGGTTTTATTTTCCACTTATTATCTGTTATTGCTAACATCGATGCGACTCGCCGGTATAGGATGTAGGAGGTTTGGGTATCGGACAGCTGTGGTGGGACCATTGTATATTGGGCAGCTTTGGCGTCCAATGCGTGTTTGTGTTATAGCGCCCCACCTAAAGCACAGGAACGTGCAAGTGCGGCTCCTTAAAAGGCCAAGCAGGTGTTGTGCCAATCAATTAAAACCGTTCAGATCCTCTCTCCAAGTTTCTGGCTGATGGACGAGAGTGTGAGAGAGAGAGAGAGGAGAAGAGAGAGAGAGATATACAGAGAGAGATACAGAGAGAGATACAGAGAGAGAGAGAGAGAGAGAGAGAGAGAGAGAGAGAGAGAGAGAGAGAGAGAGAGAGAGAGATAGAGAGAGAGAGAGAGAGAGAGAGAGAGAGAGAGAGAGAGAGAGAGAGAGAGAGGTGCTTGCAAGAGCATGTCTGTCCTGCATGCCATGATGCATTTAAATATAGTGTCTAATTCATAAACACATATGCACACGTCTCTTGCTGTGTGGCTGGATCTAATGACAGCATTTCCAGTGGAGACCAGCCCAGGTGAGGCAGACCAGTCTAGCACTCTTCACTTGTTCCTGTAATCATGGGATGGCCGCTCTTATTTATAATATTATTGGTCATGTGATCAGAGCAGTTCTTGAGCAAAATCACCATCTTCAAGGTCCTGACAACAACAATGAACACACAGGGTGTCAATCTTTTGAACATATCAAGGGTACAATCATGAGTATTTTTGACCATCGCAAGTATTTTTCGGCAGTCAACAGTCTTTTCAACAATCAGTAGTATTTCCACAAATACCAAAGTATTGTACCAATTCAATCTATACAGTTAATGGATGATAATCCACTCATGGAGCCGGTGAACACGTGAATCCATTGGGTCAATCCATAATGAAAAGGTATGGGCGGATTGGTGACATTGTGTAGAGAAAACAATCAGCTTCACCTCAGAGATAGTAATCAGCTTGACCTGGTTTAGACAGCAGCAAACCTCGCATGTATAGAGATCCCAGATCAGCTGGTCGCCCAATCCCCGGCCCTCTTGTTCTGATCAGAAAGGCTCCGTCAGGCTGCCTCTTATCAGTGGACGGGTCTCGACCACAGAGAGGCAGCCGCAGAAGAAGAAGAAGCAGAATCAAAGGAGGAGACAGACTGAATGGCACAAAGAACAGGGCTAATCCTGGGCTTCCTCGCACACACACACACACACACACACACACACACACACACACACACACACACACACACACACACACACACACACACACACACACACACACACACACATACACACATACACACACACACATACACATACACACACACACACACACACACACACACACACACACATGTGTGGGGGGAGAGTGAGAGAGGGAGAGAGAGAGAGAGCAGATTAAAGCAGGACAGTCTGGTGTGCTGTGTTCAACTCCCTGCCAGCCTTGCATAGATATACAACCTTATTATAATCCTTATTGTGATCATACTTTTGATGTTACACTTATCATTAATATCATTATTATTTTATTATTATTATTATTATTATTATTATTATTAGTGGTGGTAGACGTATCTTCATCACCAACACCACACAACACTTCTTCTAACCAAGGTTGTAGTGTTGGTGCCAGTTGTAGTGGTAGGCGTAGCATACCGATATGGTCTTAGGATGTTAAGTGAGATGTGAGTTTGATTTTCTCTGGTCCAACTGATGTGAGATGTGGTCAGGTGCTATTTATAGATGTGACATGGGCAGATTAGTGTATGGTGGTCATGCTTCAACGAGCAAACATCAAGGAGCACATGAATGAAAGACAAGTTTAGCTTTTAAGTGCGAGTGGGAGGACGTCGATGTGTGTGTAAGAACACAGAGAGAATGCTCCAGAAAGTGTTCGCACTGAGGAGGAGAAATTGGTGACTCTTGATCTATGGTTGGATTTGAAGCTACAGTAGAAGCTTAAAACATCACATTTGAAAAAAAGGTTCTGTTTGTGTTTAATTTCACACTTCTAAGATATTCTGAAGAAGATTCACTGTCAACCTGACATTTACATTTACATTTAGGGGATTTAGCACAGGCTTTTATTCAAAGCGGCTTTCAATAAGTACATTTATCATAAGAAAGTAAAACAATATATCCCATTTGGGATATTATGGGATGTTCATAGAACCAAGTGCAAAGCACTAACAATTGCTAGGTTAATCCATTCCTCGTATATAACAAAGATAGCTAGGAGAAGATGCTACGTACTGTAACTAAGTGCTATAACTAAATACGACATGCAATAAGTGTGTACATTAAGTGCCAGAGTGCGTACATTAAGTGCCATTAAGTAAATTAGCTTACCTTAATTTTTGTTGTATTTCCGAGAATGAAGCTGTATTGTTTTGCTGCAGAGATGAACTCAGGCTGAATACGTCAGTTCTTGTTGTTTCTATGCGAAAGCCTTGGATCCACAACGCCGGGGAAATCAGGGACTGTAAATGCTGGCGCTAGTTCAGGCGCAAACCCCATCATTGCCTGCAAAGTCAAGCAGCTTCAGGGGATAATAGTGCGGGTCTTTGAATTTCATAGTGCTTCTAATACAAGCATATAGAAACAACACAAGGGCAGGATGGCTCTGCGTTATGCTTACTGTAGCCACTGAATGTTCCTGGCATCTGCTTGTCAATGCTCGGGCTCAAGGACTAGGATGTGTTCGACTGCCAATGAGTCAATAAATACCAGAATACATTGTGAAGAAAACAAAGCCTTTAGGTATAGCAGGGCTTGAGTTACCGCAGCAAAATACATTTAATGCAGCTCTAACTGCCCGATAGAAACCATATGCAGGCCTACACTGTTGTCCCTTTTAATCTTCCCCTCCCATGAACACACACGCACACACACACACACGCACGCACACACACACGCACGCACGCGCGCGCGCGCACGCACGCACGCACGCACACACACACACACACACACACACACACACACACACACACACACACACACACACACACACACACACACACACACACACACACACACACACACACACACACACACACACACGCACTCACACACACACACACACACACACACACACACACACACACAAACAGAAATACAGTTGTAGCAACGATATCCAGTCACACCAAAGAATATGCTATCCACAACAGTGACTCAGCAGACACACAGAGACACACACAAACACACCTCAAAGAGAGAGGAATATACTCCCTTCTAGCAGGGCCTGTTCTCAGAGCTATCCCAGCGTAGTCATCACATCCTGGGCCACTTCTGTTTGCCCCCCCCCCCGCCCCTCTCCTTCCTCCCCCTTCCTCTCTAATTGCTGTTCTCTGATGAACCTGCTACTAGTTGCAGTTCAGTGAAAAGAGCAAAACATCAATATAAGGGTTTATTGTCGTCTTCACTGACGATAATAATAATAATAATAATAATACATTTAATTTAGAGGCGCCTTTCAAGACACCCAAGGTCACCTTACAGAGCATATAGTCATCATTCAAAACTATGTAAAACAGACTAGGAATAAAAGGAAAACAGAGGTTAAACATGAAGAATAATAATAATTAATAACACTCAAAGACGCCTAAAGTGAAGGGGGGACCTCACTAACCACCACCAATATGTAGCACCCACTTGGGTGATGCACGGCAGCCAATCGGTGCCAGAACGCTCACTACACACCAGCTTGAGGTGGAGAGTTAGGGATGAGGTGGAGAGTGAGGGAAAAGAACATATTTAAACACTATCGACCATATTTAAACACTGTCGATCACATTTAAACAATATCGACCACATGTAAACACTATCGACCACATTTAAACACTATCGACCATATTTAAACACTATGGACCACATGTAAACCCTATCGACCACATGTAAACACTATCGCCCACATTTAAACACTATCTCCCACATTTAAACACTATGGACCACACGTAAACCCTATCGACCACACCCAAACACCATCGCCCACATCCAAACACCATCGCCCACATTTAAACACTATGGACCACATTTAAACACTATGGACACATGTAACGATGGGTTGGTTTCTACTATTCTGTCGTTTTTCTCCCATTCAAGATGGTTATTTTAGCCTGCAGTGGAGAAAGATATGCAATACCTACCTTTGTTGTACTGTCACTATCATTATTGTGGGTAATTGCCATTCTGATGTCTCATGTCTGGCAAAACGTTGAAGAAGCTAAATTTAAGTAAAAAATAGACGCCTGAAACCCTGCTATTAACTATAGCAGGGTTTAAGTAGCGCTATGAAGCAGGACCTCTCATTTAGTAGTTAGTTATCATTTTGGCGCCAATCTGCAGTCCCCTTAACACTATTCACTTCTGCATTTAATATCGTGGATGCTATTGATTATGTACTTAGCCCATTTGTCACCACATCCCTGTGATGTTCCATTTGTTCGTATTCATCTATTGGATTGTCTGCAGTGAAAAATCTATGTTTTAGTTTTTTTACGACCACACTTTCGACAACAAGTTGTAAGTGATGGTCACAGGCCAAATGTTTCACACAACACACACTGCTGAATTTGTTTTCTTTTTAACTTTGTGCGTGGTTACAATATTAACTGTGTATAAACCGGTTCTATTAAATTGTAAATTGTATAATAATAATAATAATAATAATTATACAACTATTAAAGT
>NC_082386.1:16336977-16429477 GCF_031168955.1 Gadus macrocephalus
CCAAACAGAATTATTCATGAAAATGACGTAAAGCAATGAACTAACGGAAATCTGATTTGGAAAAAATCATAAAAATAGACTGTATTTAATTATTTTGTGTGTGTGTGTGTGTTTAGGTTTGTGTGTGGTTTTGTGTGTATTTGTAAGGGTATGTGTGTGTAAGTTTGGGTGTATTGTTGAGTGTATTTGTGTGTGTGTGTGTTTGCTGAACACAAGTTTATATATGTACATTTGACGCATTCATGCGACATACAGATCGATCAAAGGGCTATTATTAAATGTCAGTTCGTTTTTTCTGAAGTGCTGCGTTCTTTCAGTGTGATTATTATAACAAATAAAGAAGCAGGCGCATGTAATTCTCAACTGCACAATGAGTGAACAAGTTCACAAAATGATATGATTGCAAGTATTATTTGTGAGAAACCTGATTCAAGTGTATTTTTCTTTATTTTCCAATTTTGTATTCCATCAAAACTCATGCCTCAGTACGTAATTTTGTGTGTGTGTGTGTGTGTGTGTGTGTGTGTGTGTGTGTGTGTGTGTGTGTGTGTGTGTGTGTGTGTGTGTGTGTGTGTGTGTGTGTGTGTGTTTGTGTGTGTATGGTGTTTGTATGTTTGTGTGTGTGTCTGTGTGGGTGAGAGAGAGAGCGAGACAGGGACCTGGTACCTTCAATGTTTGTGTGTTTTTGTTTGTAAGCACTTTGAGTGGTCATAGAAATTTGAAATGTTATATAATTGAAATGCATGAATGCAGTTCAATTGAGAGACGGCCGACAGGCTGATATACAAACAAACAGAGAGAGAGAGGAAAAAAAAGGCAGAAAGAGAAGCCCTGCAGTCATTTTATACTGAACAAACATATTCTTGCCACATAACAGAAGTATGCTGTGCAATCTAGCACACTTTCTTTAGTATGTACATGTGACAATATCTGTAACTCCTATCATTACATAGTTTTGCAACCCAAATCGCATTGACATCAAGCCAACATTGACGAAAATTATTCTTCACCTGAATTCGCATAAACCCTACATGAATGCTTAAAGATAGATAGACTAAACTGTTCATCCTCATCTTCCGGTCGAATAATCACCTACTCGTCTTTTGTATCGTTCAACTGCTCTAGTGACCACAACATAATGATTGAACACTTATGTACGGTTTTTAGTTTTTTGTGGTTGTTGCTCATCCCCACTGGGGCTCCTCTCTGTCTGATTCATTGTGTATCCTGATAATTCCCTTGTAATTTGGCTTGGGCCCCTTTGTGTGTGTGTGTGTGTGTGTGTGTGTGTGTGTGTGTGTGTGTGTGTGTGTGTGTGTGTGTGTGTGTGTGTGTGTGTGTGTGTGTGTGTGTGTGTGTGTGTGTGTGTGTGTGTGTGTGTGTGTGTGTGTGCCGTGTGTGTGTGTGTTTATTAGTAATTGTGTGTGTGTGTGTCTGTCTGTCTGTCTGTCTGTCTGTCTGTCTGTCTGTCTGTCTGTGTGTGTGTGTGTGTGTATGTGTGTGTGTGTGTGCGTGCATGCGTGCTTGCGTGTGTGCGTGCGTGTGTGTGCTGCTCAATGGACCTCATGCTGAGGATAGCCGTGTCACGTCTTCAAAGTGTTGGCAGATTTTCCATTCCCATCAGGAAAATAACTGCCTCATTACCCTAGAGGCAATCTGTTGAGCGGGGGGAGGAGTTTCATTATTTTATTTATTTTCTCTCCATTTCGTCTTCAAATGAACAAAATGTGACTTTAACGATTTGATTTGATGATAAATTCCACACACTTAATTAAATGGTGCACTTTCAGCTAAGCTAAAAGCCTAGCCTAGCCCCCTCTCTCTCTCTCTCTCTCTCTCTCTCTCTCTCTCTCTCTCTCTCTCTCTCTCTCTCTCTCTCTCTCTCTCTCTCTCTCTCTCTCTCTCTCTCTCTCTCTCTCTCTTATTCCCGGAAACATATAGTATACCGCTACGGTGTGTGGTGCATTTCATAATCAACACCACTACTGAAAAAGTATCACAAAGTTGCCGTGGGTCCTTCCTAGCCATGGCTGTAACACAACCCCTTTCCTCAAACTCTACACCTAAAGCCCATTTTTTTTTTTATCTCATAGTGTTCGAATTCCAGCTGAAACAGTGACTGTTTGTTGTTGCTTTCGATAGCACCCGTTAGTACTGAGTGAAAACTGATTACATTGTACAGGTAAAGTACTTAAGTACATACTTCAGATGGATCACATCAAGAAAGACTTAGGCCCTGTCCACACAAAGCCGAAACAGGCGAAACCGTTACGGTTTCGATCTATCCGGTTTCGCAGTATCTCCGTAAAGACGGAGTCAAGCGAAACCGGGTAGATCTGTAGAAACGCTGTAGTACACATTCCAGGCCCATAAGGGGCGCTGCTTCTGCTACAGAAATCCTTGTTGTTGTGAGTTCTGAGACTCCGCGGGCTTAACAGTCATTGGCTAGAGGGTCGAGGGGTGGGGCGATGACGTCATTGTTTACGGTTTCAGTCGGTTTCAGGCGTCCACACGAATCCAAAACGAAACCGGGTAGATTTGAAACCACCTCCGAGGGTGGTTTCAGAAGTTTGCGGTTTCGGTCAGCGGATTCGCCGGCTTCGTGTGGACGGAAGGCTGAACCGTACAAGACCTTTGCGGTTTCGCCATGAAATCGGCTTCGTGTGGACGGGGCCTTAGAAAACAGTCTGTCTTGTGCCTTTTAGACTCTTTGAGATTGTTGACGACAATTAGGCCCCGTCCACACGAAGCCGATTTCATGGCGAAACCGCAAAGGTCTTGTACGGTTCGGCCTTCCGTCCACACGAAGCCGGCGAAACCGCTGACCGAAACCGTAAACTTCTGAAACCACCCTCGGAGGTGGTTTCAAATCTACCCGGTTTCGTTTTAGATTCGTGTGGACGCCTGAAACTGACTGAAACCGTAAACCATGACGTCATCGCTTGACCCTCTAGCCAATGACTGTTGAGCCTGCGGAGTCTCACCCTTTATGCGCATGCTCGCCTCCTCTTCTTATTTATTTTTCTGCTGGATTTCCGTAGCTGAAGCAGCGCCTCTTATAGGCCTGGAATGTGTACTACAGCGTTTCTACAGATCTACCCGGTTTCGCTTGACTCCGTCTTTACGGAGATACTCCGAAACCGGATAGATCGAAACCGTAACGGTTTCGTCTGTTTCGGCTTCGTGTGGACGGGGCCTTAGTAACACAAAATTGTTACTGTCCTGGGGTAACAAAAAAGTGGACTTTTAACTTTTAACTGGTTTAATGTCCTCCGTTTTGTCCTCTTTACTATACTGCCAACTAGCTCACACTCATTCACTTCTCACTTTACATAGACATGGATACGGACTGTAGCCACACGTGTGTGTGTGTGTGTGTGTGGTTGTGTGTTTGTGTGTGTGCTTTTGTCTCTTTTTTTTGCATTATGATGGATTCCCTCCAGTTCAGCATTGTTCATAGTAGTTTATATCTACTGTAAATTACACAATATTTACTGTATACTATACAATGTTTTTCTATTGAATAGTATGAACTAGATTGAAACTACCATGTCCTCAGTTTCCACGTGATCCCAGTACACCTTCCCACACACGCACTCACACTCACACACGTATACACACACACACACACACACACACACACACACACACACACACACACACACACACACACACACACACACACACACACACACACACACACACACACACACACACACACACACACACACACACACACAAACACCAACATAAACACACCCACATACAAACACCCACACAGAAACAACAAAGACGTGAGTGTTGATGACAGATGAGCAGGCGACTGTAACTTAAAGCCTTTCCTCCTCTTCCTCGCCTGCCCTCCTCTTCCTCATGTCCCATTAAGATGTGTGCTCATAGAAGAGTGCATGAATAAGTGATCAGCGCACTCACTTAAGTTTCACACGACCGTATTGACCCACATATAAGACGATCCCGATAATAAGACGACCAACCCTTTTTCATAGTCATAATAGTCATAAAGTATACTCCTTGAGATCGAATCAGTTTTTTAATAAAGAGAATCATTATATTAGAATATCATCCAGGACGCTCCAATGTCCAACCATCCAAAATGTGTTGTTCTCCCGAAACTACTTTTTCAGACGCATTTCTTGCAAAATGATATATTCCGGTAAATACGGTAATAGTTAGCCTGTGTGCCTGTGTGTGTGTGTGTGTGTGTGTGTGTGTGTGTGTGTGTGTGTGTGTGTGTGTGTGTGTGTGTGTGTGTGTGTGTGTGTGTGTGTGTGTGTGTGCGTGTGTCTGTGCGTGTGTGTGTCCGTGCTTGTCTCTGCACGGGCGTGTGCTGGTTTGTGTTGTGTTGCGTCTCTGCTTGTGTGGACTTACATTCAGTGTGTTGTTTACTTTCTACCAGCTAATCAGTCGCCACGCATTGGGTTTGATGACATGTGGGTAAACTTTGATCACATCAAGGCGTTGCCAGTTGCATTCTGAAGACCTAAGTGGACTTGGATGTCGGCCAAACAATTCCTCTGTTGTGTTTCCCAGGCAAATGTTGTGTTATTTCGATAATGGGTGACTTAAGTTAATCTGTAGAAAGCCAGGAGTTGTTCTGGGGTTCCATTACGTTGGTAAACGCATTTCCCTTTTATGCATGTACACGCATAGTCATCGGCCAATCAGTAGATAGAGGTGGGGAGGAGTTGTTTTACATTATTTATATATTCAACTTATATTTATATGTAACATATTTTTCTGCGCTTTTGTAGTGTATACAGGGTACTCTTGCAAAAATAGTTTGTACGTTCAATGAGACTGAAATAAAGGCAAAATAAAATATGTATTAAAGTTACTTACAAGTGAGGCTGAAAACAATCAAGTTGTCATCGTCATCGTCATCCGCTTATCCGGGGTCGGGTCGCGGGGGGAGCAACTCAAGCAGGGGGCCCCAGACTTCCCTTTTCCGGGGCCACATTGACCAGCTCTGACGGGGGGATCCCGAGGCGTTCCCAGGCCAGTGTTGAGATATAATCTCTCCACCTAGTCCTGGGTCTTCCCCGAGGTCTCCTCCCCACTAAGTTGTATCCAATCAAATGTTTAAAGAAAAGTACTGCACTACCAGTTTATAAAAAAAGCGGTGCAGTGCAGCTATAGCAGGGTTTCCTAATCATGTGATCCGCATTCTTGACCCAAAATCTGCTAATAACCAAGCAAACAGTACTAATTATATCTTATTAAAATGGTTGAAAATGCACCAAGATGGAATGTGCATGATAACATGTGAAACCCTTCCAATAGGATTCAAAAAGGTTTATTTTGTTGCGTGTTTGGCTAATTGCTGCTCTGTTTGATGTGCTGATTGTGGTCAGAGATAAGTAATCATGATTACTTTCAGTGACATGGTTTGATGGCACATTTAAACACACACCTATGTAGAGGAGTGACCCATTTCTAATTAATGCTGTGTGTTGGTAACCCATGACATAATTAGTCAATGTCTCCTCACGACCTGCCTTTAATAAATAGATACCGAATCGCTAAGCTACATCAAACACACACACCCAATCATCCTTGTATGATTACCTTAATGATGTCGCCCTTAGAATCATAACTTTAATTATTACTCATTTGGTTTTCTTTCAGTGAGTCAACGTAATATTCATAAATCTGAACAAATGTATCAGTATCAGAGACAAGTATCAGTGAGTATCAGAGACAAAAGGGTGATGTTATGGGAGTTTATAAGTATTTTCTATCTGATGGTATCTATTATAGATACCCACCTGAAGTACGGTAAAACACCTGGGAAATGTAGCAACATTTGAAAGACTAAACCTTTTTTGATAGTGGTATAGCAATTTGGTGATGGGGCTATATATGGAGGAGGTGACTTTTCCCACTCATTATTAAATTCATTGCTCTCATTTTAAAGGCTGAAATCTGTGTAAAGGAGTCTAGATCATGTAATGCTTTTAAGTAGTATTTTAACATCATCTAATGTTCACCTTCATGGTACAGTGTTATCTCGGATTTCTCAGTCTCTGTGGCATCACGTGGATGTTTTGTGACTATCTTTATTCTCGACTCTTTCCCGGGAGACTTTGACTTAACTTTGACTGTGTGTGAATTCCAACAAAATTTTGTGTCACTTGCCTGTCAACGTTCCCATTCAGTATTGACCATTACATTGATATTTGTTTTCCAACGGTAAGAGAGGGAGACTGTGCATGTGATGTGTCTCAGTAGACATTATGTGTCATTCAGGAGCGGGCCACCGTTGACATGGTAACGTAATACAATTTTTGATCATGATTTCGATTTTTGGGTAAACGCTCTCCAAACTAATATCGAGTTAAAATAAATTATTATTTTTTGTATATTTTAGTTCTCAGTTCCAAGTTGTTTTTTTTGGAAAGAAAATGCGGAATAAATGCATGAAGTTTTCGAATCGTTTGAATAATCCTAATATTAATAATGATAAAGCCGCCCTACTTCTTTGCTTACAGGAGCGTTTCGAGGCCTTGTTCAGGAGCTACGACGAGCAGACCACCTTCCAGATGTTCAAGAGTTTCCGGAGAGTTCGCATCACCTTCGGGACCCCGGAGGCGGCCGCACGCGCACGCAGCGAACTGCATGAGACAGAGTTCAACGGCCAGCAACTGAAGCTCTTCTTTGCTCAGGTCAGAAGTCACCCAAAAAGCGAGTGGTGGAGGTGAACAGATTGCATCGTTTATATCAGAACACTTGAGATCAGGTTTGATCTATTCGATTTCTTGAATTAAATTGCTAGAGATTATATTTGATCATATGACAATAGATACGATTTCTTCACACTTAATTGCTTCGGATTAAATTGCTCTAGGTTCGTTACGATTCAAGATATTTTATTTACACCCTACCAGTGTTCAACCACACCCTCAGCAGGCCAGAATAGTCTAGTGGGTTTGACTCCAACCTGGAAGGTTCTGGGTTTGAACCCCATCGTCCACAGCCTACCTCCAGGCATCCCTGAGCAAGACGCCCTCACTCCCACCTCCACTTAAATTACCTTTATCAAGAAAATTAAACACTTATTAGCTTCAACAACAAGTGTCTACAGCTACATGACTTAACAGAAGACTCTACTCTCCACTCTTATGTGATCCAGGTCCAAAATGGAGGCGAGGACGTGGACAAGGCGTACCTGGCACCCCCCCAGCCCGTTAAGCAGTTCCTGATCTCCCCCCCCGCCTCCCCCCCCGGGGGGTGGAGCCAGAGCGAAGACGCCACGCCCACCATCAACTACGACCTGCTGTGTGCGGTGGCCAAGCTGGGACCCGGTGGGTACCTGGGGTAGTGGGGGTGGTTGTTGTGGTTGTTGATCTGGTTTTCGTTGTGGCGTTGGTTGTTGTGGTTGCTGCTGTGGTGGCTGTTGTGGTTGTTGTTGTGGTTGTTGTTGTGGTTGTTGTGGTGGTTGTTGTGGTTGCTGCTGTGGTGGCTGTTGTGGTTGTTGTTGTGGTTGTGGTTTTGTTGTGGTTTTGTTGTGGTGCTGAGTGTTGTGGTTGTTGTTGTTCTGGTTTTTGTAATGGTTGTTGTTGTGGTGGTGGTTGTTGTACATGTTGTTGTTGTTGTGGCGCAGGTTGTTGTGGTTTTTGTAATGGTTGTTGTTGTGGTGGTGGTTGTTGTACATGTTGTTGTTGTGGCGCAGGTTGTTGTGGTTTTTGTAATGGTTGTTGTTGTGGTTGTGGCGGGTGGTTGTTGTTTTGATTTTTGTTGTGGTGGTGGTTGTTGCATTTGTTGATTAGAAGTGATGAAAAAGACATGATGTGGAATATGACTTGTGTGCAGGGGATAGAATTGTAGCCTGATGTGCGATTAGGGATTAAGAGGAGTTAAGTAAGAATGGACTACGAAAACACAATCTTGGTCACAGGATTTATTTTGTTGCACAAATCCATAACTTTTTATTACAATAATATGATTAAGCTAAGAATAACACAAACAGCAAATTTAAATAATACCAAAAATGCTAAAACAATAATTGTTCTTACTTTTCCTCAATTTTCCCTTGGAGATGAATAAAATACCAATCTGTTCTCTAATACAATTTTACTACAACTTCTAGCTCTTAAATAATGATAATAGACAACAGCTTCCATCTTCCTAACACCAAAACAGTCAAATGGAAAACAGAGAGCTATGTTTTATATTATTGAGGATAATTAACCTGGTAGTCAACTAATTTGGAGCTCACTCATTAAAAAACCTGTGTGCTCCAAGCTATATGAGGCTTTAAACCCCAAGGGGTATTACATACAGACGCCGACTAGAACATTTGTAAATTAACCTTTTAACCTGGTGTCCCTGGATCTTGTTAGCATTGCTCTTTAAAGGACTGCTGCTAAATTATACATATTTTAAGGGTAAGAGGATCAGCTTTTTGTTAAGCTCTTCAACTTTTGGGCTTTTAACTTCAAACCTGTCTTTGAGTTCAATGGCAATGTGTTGTGTTGTGATCCCTAAAGCACATTTACTCAGCACTCGATAAACCAAGACTCAACCGAAAATGATCAGTATCACATCATAAGACATCAGAAGACATTTACGAAGGCATTTTGTGTCTTGGAACGTACAACCATTTGGAATGGTTGTACGAGAGATGTACTAACCACTGTCAAAGCCTCACATGGAAGTGTATTGACATAGAAAACAGCATTATTATCTCAAACACATCATTCATTTTTTATGGGACGACATTCACACATACTCAAACACACACACTTACTACACACTCCGATTATTCATACGTACCAAAGTACGCATGAAGCAATGAAAAACCTCCCCATAGTCCGGCATCAGGGAATATGTTGGTGTATTTCTCATGTCTCCTACTCTGCTGGTGTCATTCCACACCTGATAAGTGCGTTGCAACACACAGACTGCCTCAGCCAAGAGCATGTGTCAGCAACAGGCCCCCACAGCCGAGCTCCCCCCCCCCCCACTGGACTCGCTCACCGCTGCCTGCCAACTTCTCGCATCGCCATGGCAACCGTGATACAATCTAGCCTGTGTATGTCTCCAATCAAGAGCGTGATCAGCGTTGTGATGAAAAGGCAGGGCCTCAAGACGTGTCTCTTCTCCTCTCCTCTGTGCTCC
Organism: Gadus macrocephalus; assembly: GCF_031168955.1. Classification (NCBI taxonomy): domain Eukaryota; kingdom Metazoa; phylum Chordata; class Actinopteri; order Gadiformes; family Gadidae; genus Gadus; species Gadus macrocephalus. Next base: position 16,346,116 of record NC_082386.1, read on the forward strand.
ACAAATTACGATAGGAAGCAGCGCGTTGTTGCATAACAACATCCCCGTGTTTTATACTCAGCCTAATGAAATGTTGTCGTCTGCCGCGGCGCAACCCGGCAATTACACCCTTTCGAAAGAGTACGTGCAGGAGCTCCGTGTTCATTGTCCTTCTCCTCCTCTCCCCCCTCCCTCCCCCTCCCTCCCCCTCCCTCCCTCGCCCCCCAGCAGGTGAGAAGTACGAGCTGCACGCGGGCACCGAGTCCACCCCCAGCGTGGTCGTGCACGTGTGCGAGAGCGAGGCAGAGGAGGAGGCGGAGGCCCGGCCAAAGCAGAAGATCGTCCAGACCCGACGTCCCGAAGGCGCTCCCAATGTCTTGAACTAAAAGACGGAAGACACTCCTTTCACCCACCACCAATGACCTGCTCTCTCTCTCTCTCTCTCTCTCTCTCTCTCTCTCTCTTACACGCTCTCTCGCTATCTGTGCGCCGGTGGCACTGCGGTCGCCCCCCCCCCTCCTTGACCCCCACCCCTTATATCCATGAACACACCTGGCTGTCTCAATTTCTCTCTCTGTCTCGTCTTGATCGGCCCCTGCAGAGACGAGTGGCGACGCCCCCATCATTTCAGTTCAACGACTTAGCGAATCGAAACCGACAAACATCGACAACCGTGTTTGTAAGGGGGGGGATGCGTGCCGATGGAACGAGGTGGCCTGAGTGGAAGGTAAGGAGGGGAGGGGGGGAGGAAGGGGGTGGGAGTGGATGGATGAGAACCACACACACACACACACACACACACACACACACACACACACACTCATCATTTACATGCAGTGGACCCCGTGGGGACTTGTGGCAGCATCCCCACCTCTCGACGGGCCCCACCCCGACCCCTGGCCCCTCAGCCGCAGACGGTTCCCAGGCAGGGGGGGATAAGAACAAAAAACGACGGAAATCCCATATTCACACTTTCATACACGCTTTCTATCTATTGCTAGTGCTCGGTGATGTTAGATGTTTGCCTTTTGCGAAAGTCTCGACTCTCCTTTTTTTCGTCTGGGTATGTTTGGATATTTGTTGCTATTTGACTGAGGCACACGGCTAACCTTTCTTATTTTTTTCTCCAAATGTTTGATTTTGCCTTTTGCTCCTCCGGTTCTGTACTGTATGTCTCTTTCTTGGGATTTTTCCATCCTCCATTTTCATGTTCCCTCTTCAGTGTAGGCCTATGTGGCATCAGGACTGACTGCGCCATGTTCCTGCTCTTGACTGCATGAGTATATATATATATACATATATATACTGTATTACAAAACAGAAACACAGAATGCTCAACATATCTAAAGAAAAAAGGATCGTATTTAACGTTTCAATGCACACACACACACACACACACACACACACACACACACACACACACACACACACACACACACACACACACAGCATGGAGCGCCATGTGTAACTGATCAAAAAAAGTTGTAGTGGACGTTCTTTTCTCACTCTTTGACTTGTTCATTTCAAAGATGTGTTGTGTTTTTATTTTTTCTGATACTACTAGATGTGTGTACTCCTAAATATGTATTTGATACACAAATAGTTTTTTTGCATGCAAGTTATTTCTGTAGTCAAAGAGCTGCAGCGTTTTTCTTTTCTACTGTTTACGAGTGGTGACGGCAAAACGGAATCATTGTCTTTGAAGTGAACGCATATCTATGCTATATACGAGACTGACGAAAAAAAGCCTGGATTTTATGAAGAAACTCAATTTGGCAGTTCGGTGGTTCCTCCTTTCAACTTGACGACAAACCGGCCTCTAATTGCGTCCTTTTGTCGGTATTCAATCATCAGAGATTGCTCAAGACACCTTCGATTGACAATTCTTAATTCCCGTCTAGGAACCTATTTTATTATTCTTTATTAAACATATTTTGCATGTGTTTAAATTGGTGCGTCTCACATCTCAACCTCTTATTACTTTTCTATGAGGCCTCTTTGTATGGGTCAGGGTTTTCTTTCCGGAACCTTCTAGTGCTTGTTTTGCACCGAGTACCTCTTGATATCTCTGAGCGACAGTGCAGGACCACGCCCCGTTCCCATCGACGGTCATCCACCCTGATCCCTAATGTAAAAAGCTGAGTAGTGCGGTGAAAAAACAAACCATTTATTTGGATCTACTATCTTACTACAAGAAGCATTTTTGTTTTTGCAGAGAAAGGTTAGTAGAAAAAAAGAAAAGTAGCCTCATGAGAAATCAACCAAAGCAATCACTGACTCACGGACTCTCTCCAGCATCTACTACACGTTAAAATCACATTGATTTTTGTTAGATTGCTTAATTTTTTATTAATTTTCCTGTTAAATAATGTTTTATTTCAGTTAATTAGTTTGGGAATTTGAATTGACTGGGATTCTGGGAAACATCTTCATGCTGCTTTCATACGAGTTTAAACTAACCAAGATCGATACAACATTTTATTTTTACATTCTTTTTAGAATCCCATCAACTGATTCGATCTCGTCCAGTCATACTTTAGTGATGTTATAGAGAAGTTAATCGAACAACTGATTAGTACAGGAGGGTCATTGGGGAGTCTAAACCATATTTGTATTAGGGAGCATGAAATCTACAGAAAAAAATACTTTATTTTGCTATTTCGATATTAGCTAGCAAAAGACGAGTCTCTGCATGCAAGCACTTTATTGTCAGTATTTTGTTACATTTTCTCCACACTGTGTAAATGATTCATGCTACAATGGAAATGTAGAATACACACTGTACATATATTTTTTGCTTTCTTTTGTGCTTTCTTATTTTCTTTCCTTCGCTCAAGCTGAACACCTGGGTAGCCTTCTCACCAGCATATTGCCAGTGAGTGAAACACACGTTTCTCAATTTATATTTCCTTATTCTAGTGTGTACCTTCGCGGTCAGTGCAACTGTACTTTAAAACAAATAATGAATGAGTCGAAATGGATGGGAAGATTTTTACAAACGCGACAGTGATATGTGTCGGTTGACACTGTAGAGCTGATTTTGATCTTCTGTTGGTCCATATTAGTGTGTTCTTTCAGGGGCACATTTCATGGTGAATGAATGCAGTCCTCTTATTTAAATGGCCCACATTAACATAGTGTCATTTTAACAGTATGTGTCCGTTGAACTGGCTGCGGAAAAATGGGGAACATGTTTTATGGAAGAAGAAGCAGATTTGCAGGAGAGAGAAACCTATTTGAAATTGTTGTTGTTTTTTTACTGTCTGTGGTTAATGGTTATTTGAAGATCGTTGAATAATGATTATGATTGGAAGGAAAATGTATATTTATGTACATATGCCAAGTGTATTTGTTGCGAGGCCAGTCCCAGTGTGCAGTTTTATGGCTTCTCTTTATGTTACAAAGATACAAAATAATAAAATGAAGTCCTGACAATGCTCGATCTAAACCCATCTCTCATTGTGTTGTGTTGAACATGGACTCGTATTTTATTCGTCTCGAGGAAAGTCTACTTAAAGGTCAATAAAACTGTTTTGTCACTGTTGTATTGTTTTTGTTCAAATATAAATATGGTGTCTTGTATCGTATGAGTTCAGAAAACAAAGTAGCAAAACAAGCAATAATTTCCAGTTCTCGATACAGTCTGTATTTTCATGTTCTGTACTTATTTCTGAGAGATGGACTCTATCTCTTACGGTATCAGCTTCTACTTGTGTAGTATACTTGTCCTTTGTTTCACCAACATTAATAATATAAAGAGGTATTCTTAAAAACATGCTTAGTGTCATTCATTATAGCAGTATGCTTTTTACTCTGGTTAAAGAACATCCATGTTTTTCCAAGACACATACACTTACAAATACACACATCCACACACAGATAGATTTTTATGAACGAGTTTGCAAGTGGCCTGCTATAGGTATATAAGGACCATTCCCCTTAGGGGGTTATACCAAACAAACACTTTCTTCTACTCTTTAAACCATTCTCCCTGCTGATACTGTTTGTATATTGTGTGTACAGGTATACGCACACACTTGACTGTAACTATTACTGTAATAAACTGCAATCACTGGAAGTGGCATCTCTACGTGGCAATGACTAAGGACCTGTTTTCTGCCTTGCAGGCCAACAATTGTGATTTTGAAAGAATGACTGATGGTTTTGTTGACAGTCAATTGAGCAATGATATATTTCTTTCATCACCATCCTCCTTTCTAATTCAACCTCCTCCTTGTGTTACGGTGGGTTGAAGACAAGGGCAAAACACAAATGAAACAATGGCGACAATGACACCCTTGTGTGAGTGACTGTCACAGTGTTGTCACAGACATTCAGGGCCTTATGGAAGATATGTTATGTTTAAAAGAAAGTACAGTAAAAGGATATAGGAGGAGGATGTAAGGCTTGGTGTTGTTTTTCTTCATGCAGGGGATCTATTCCTGATCATTTTGTTCTCCCCTTATCTGCATTGAGGCCAGTGTTTTTTTTCCTGTCTGCTACCTCTATCTCCCACTATTTACCTCTAACAGCAAACTCAGAAATCAATTACTCACAGCACAAGCGACCTATTGATGCAGGGTAGATAACTCACCATTACTGAAAAGGTTAAACAAGCATTGAACTTATGTGATCCTGTGATCATTCAGGATTTGGTTAGACTGTAGTTTGCCTACGTTGTACAGATCGACTAAATGTGTTATCATCGGTTGTTGTGTTATGTCCAACCTTTGGGACTCGCCATCACAAAAGTATTATTGTTTAATAGGAATATGGTTCGATTTAAATATAAATGAATTACTGAATTTTGGGCGTGGTTTGCTGAACAAAGGTCGGCTTACACCAAATAAAAGTACATTTTCAATTCATTGTTTATTTTACAGCGATTCACTGACAGATCCATAAGGAAGGTACATTTTTGTATGCGAGTTCCCGTGGCCACAGAAAGCCCTCTTTCATGGCTGTGGTGAGTGGGGGAATTCCTCTTTACAATGAGCCTTACTGTGTCAGGGAGGAGGAAGTGAGCTCCAATGTTACCTCACTATATATGCACACCTAGTTGGAGGGAAGGATCTACACAGTTAGTGATCGTTTTCCTTAAATATAGATAGTTGTTAGGTGGCAGAGGCATTAGGGAAGATCGTTCTTTCACCTCACAATTGAAAAACCTCAATTTATCTTTCGATTTTGTTAGATTGTAATGGAGGAACTCAAGTAAATAGTGGAGGAATGGTCAACAGGTTTGTATGTTATTGTGGGGTGGCTGTAATCACTAATAGATAAGGTAAGTTTAAATGACTGCAAAGAGCTGTGGACACAACATCTGGTTTTAAATCAGTGTACTCAAGTATAGACATGAGGAGAGATTATCATGCAAACAGAGTGTCAGTCTAAAACTGGTGTACACATATGAATGCTTTAAGTCTGAGTAATGCCTTGTGTGAAACATTTCCAATGATCTTATCATAAACTCCCGCATAGGTGTGCTGTTTACCAACAACATTTCAGATTCCACGTTGTGTGAGAAGAAAAAAAGAAGATAATAATCAATCAAGTGTTTGAGAAATGTGATCCTGCGGGCTTTAGAAGTACGCTTAAGTCAAGAGGCAAGAAGACGTAGCCTACCACCCCGCACAAACAGCGATGACAACGTGGGCAAGTTCAATTACATGCTCTGACAAAAGGGGGCCGGTGCTGCACTTCCAGGCAACACCTAGCTCCCCCCGAGGTAACAGGAGCCGCTAGCCTGGCGGCTGGTTTGGCGCTGGCCGGGGAAACACCATTATGCCCACTGTTACAGGTGTGATAGGAGCCTGGGAACGGGAGAGGGAGAGTGAAAGAAGGGGGGAAGAGGAGGGAGGGAGGGGCCGAAGTGACTTGCAAGAGCATGTCTGTCCTGCATGCCATGATGCAATTAAATATAGTGTCTAATTAATAAACACGTATGCACACGTCTCGAGAGGGGATGAGAAATATAGACAGAGACAGAGGAAACAGATTTTTAAATGATGAACACTACAGAGCATGACCCAAACCAATTGACCTTGAAGGCATGGAAGAAATGTACAGTTAGCCAACTATGTACACAAATGCTGGCTTCCCTTGTAAAGTAAATGTAATGTAGTAATGTTTGATAACACAATTGAAAGCCATACATTTGTCCAGAGATACAAAAAAGTGCACATGAACAGAGGCACACGCGCGCGCACACACACACACACACACACACACACACACACACACACACACACACACACACACACACACACACACACACACACACACACACACACACACACACACACACACACACACACACACACACACACACACAGCCAGACACAGCCACACCCAGTACACCCAGACAGTACAGGGTGTAAATGTAGCAGAGAGAGGGCGACCCATTAAAGAAAGCAGAGCATGGAGTGAGAGCTCGGCTTTTGATCCGAGAAAACGGCACGCCTAGGGGTCACGCGGAGGGACCTGAAAAACCAGCTGGCTGAAATCATGACGCTCCGCGAGCCGCAGTCAGAGAGTAACCAGGAGACATGGAGTCTATCCTCTTCTTTGTACGCTTAGATTCACACTAGTGTTAACTTTTCACTTGTCGTTGCTGTTGTTTTTGGCAGTTTATGTGTTTTATTGGTTTACTTACGCTACCTTAAACTCTTCTCGTGGCAACTTTTTTTTCTCGAGGATTTTCACCTCTGCATACCGAAGATACCTTGCGTGAACGCGGCAGGTGTCAGCTCTTCAGCGGCACTGGAGCACTGATTAATTTGTTCGTTGCTGCTGAAGCGTCGACAGCCCTCTCACATCAGACCCGAACACGGCGGACTATGCCCCCCTCGGTCGGCTGAGGGAGAGGGGGCTAGGTGCTGCTCTATTTGGCTCCCACCTGCACACTGAGGACCAAATCAAAGCTACGACGCCAGACATCTTGGTACGGTTAAAACTTTTAAAATAGATATTGTTACTGTGTAGTAAACTTTGTGTAGATACGTAGCTATTAGAGCATAGTGCTGGTTTGTTTGTTATCCACGGACACATGCTTTCAATGTGCTGCTGGTTATAACCCGAGTATAGCCTCCTAGGCCCACGATGGGTAGCCTACTTTGTCTTTTGTTCATCTTGTGTGTGTGTGTGTGTGTGTGTGTGTGTGTGTGTGTGTGTGTGTGTGTGTGTGTGTGTGTGTGTGTGTGTGTGTGTGTGTGTGTGTGTGTGTGTGTGTGTGTGTGTGTGTGTGTGTGTGTGTGTGTGTGAAGAGGGGATCTTTTGGAAAACAAAAGGTGAGTCTCGGGTGAAACGGTGCGGATGGATAAAGCAAAGACAACACAATGATGACACTTTTGTTCATTTATCAGAGGGGTTGTACAGAATACCAACCGTAGGCTATTCGTTTTTTTTTGTATTCTTCATACGTTTAAGATATTTGTATACATATCTAAACCTATTTGTTATGCACATGAATAATGATGTGATACATTGTAATTGTAACATAAATGATCACACATGGCATAAAGATGTAGGTATGCCCCCCCCGCGCCCTTTATGTATTATTTATTCTTCCATGGCATGATAATGTCCTGTCTTCATAATAATTACTGAATTAGTTAAGATATTAGATAGGGCTCAAAAGGTCAAAAAAGAGGTGCTCAGAATACCGAGCTCACTGGGCACCGGTCTGTCTAGTTTACCTTATATTCAGACCAAGTCAAATGCAGGGCTGCTGAGAATGGGATATGGATTAAACTGTTTTACCACAGTATACACTCTCCACCGGTTCAAATAGTGAACTGCAACAGCAAATTAGCGAATAAGACCTAGATGGACACACCTGATGACAGTGAAGGTTGTCATCACTGTTGACCTTATTCTCCTCTTCCTTCTCCTCGTCCTCTGCTCTCTGACATGACGCTGCTGTGTGATGCAGTGCCATCAGACGCAAGCAGTCACCTCCTGCCTCCTGCACCCTGCTTATACCAGGCCCTGGTATCTGATTGGCTACTTCTATATTTACCAACTTTATTTTTGAGGAAGGTCCTGCTTTGAATGTGTCGAGGATTAAACCCACTGAGGTTTTAATGCGTGCGTGCGTGTGTGTTCGTGCATATGTGCATGTTTGTTTGTTAAATAACGTCTGGCTAGTTATCAGTTTAGTTTTTTTCTTTCACATAAAAAGAGGAAATGCTCGGTGAGGGTTAGAGTCGCGTATCGAGTGTACGTGTCCCTGGTCATACCAATGAAAACAATGCGTGTTTGCTGATAAAAAGAGGACGTTGAATCTGCAGTGTAACTGAATAGCCGGCCTTTGTGGAATGATAGCCTATGCAAACCACAATAGGTTTCAAAGTTGACTTTTACTTCCCCACATGTGTTTGGTAACCCTTTCACTCCAGAAAAAATCCATAGTTCCTTATTATCTGGGCAAACAGCCCCATTCGAGACGTAATCTCTTACCGACTAATCAAAGCCGTGTCTTCAGCAAATAGCCTGGCGAATAGCGAGTCAACATCAGGGACGAGTGATTGCGCAATATTTGTCACGGAAGAGGGTAATACAGCACAATATACAGGACTATTAGATCACTGATGATGATGAAACGGCCAATAGAATCTCCCCCCTCCACTCGTTCGGCAAGCAAAAGAGAGCAAATTGTTGTCTCCATTTATTCGATAAATCCAAATTGGTTGTGACGGGGCGGGGGGGCTATAAATCCAGCTATAATCTCAATTTCAACTCAGTTTGATTTATGGCACATTAAAAACAAATAGGTTGAACATACATTGAATTTACTGCCCCCAAGAAAAAGTTTAAATCAAACATCCGTCCATTTGTCCTGATACTATTCTCAGGCTTCGTTGTCAATAGTGTAATCTCGTTTTAGAAAGTGTGTGAAAAACAACACAGGCATAGGTCAGGGCCAATACATTGCTCAAGTCTTTTGTTGTTTGTGTGTCAGCCAAGTCGCGTTGGACATGGAAGTAGTAGATCTCTCTCACCAGAGCAGAGCTCTGAATGGCTTGAATGGAAGGGAAACATATCCCAGCTCACATCAGACAACAACAGAGAAAGTGTTGACACATTTTTTAAATTAACAGTGATAAACAAATCTCAATTATACAGCAACAGCGGGAGTGTATTCATGTGTGTGTGTGTGTGTGTGTGTTTGTCTCACACAGTAAGCTGCAACTATACCAGACCTGCTCTTCCTTGTACTTCAAACAAGAGAAAATGCAAATTGTGTTATTTTATGAAGTGCCTAATATAACTGTGGTGTCCTTTACTCTTTCCGTTTCACCAGCTGGCTTGGGAACTGTAATAAGGGAACTGCTTGTTGTAAAGTAGACACTGTCTTTGAAACAAACCAACTTCAGGTGTATCATATATGAAAAGGTAACACAATTTCATAATCATTTTGGGTGTGACGACCTGTTGAAACTATACAGATCTGAACTGGAGAATTCCCGTTGTTTGAGGAAACTCTGTCTGATTCAGAAAGTACAGAGCTCTTCTGAGTCATGTTTTATATGACTCAAACATCAAAACATTTTATTTGACAGCAAACATCATGTTTGTCGGGGTACCTGCCAGAAATCAATTAGAACCCCAGAAGGACAGAGTTTCTGCCCAATAACGCTCATTGTGAAAGAACCTGCAATTACGAGGAAGCATACTACTTACCCAACAATTTATCCCAATTTTACGGTTTAATTGGATGTCGTTAGCTCTCATATTTTTAATTTATTCATCATCATCGTCATTGTCGTCTGTCATTCGTCATTCTTTTTCATTTTGAGGGGGGGACAATGAGGGACAATGCGTTCACATACAGAGTAGACATGAGATGTCAGACCAAACAAAATCATTTTTGTTGATTTTTATTTTTTTTAGTCTGTAGCAATATGTGTACCCCGCATACATGTAGCCCTGTTTTCAGTTACTGGTCGACGGTTCTATTAATGTAGCCTTAATTCGTTTTTTCTTGGAGAAAACCCTATTGTGTTTGTCTTAATTCCTCCAGATTATTTACTTTGCAATCAAGCATACATTCTTTGCTCAGTTAACAGACAATCATGTTTTCACGCACACATTTGTCATCATTAGATATTAATGTGAGTGTGTGTTTCTGTGTGTGTTTGCCGGGTGTGAGACAGGGACAGAGACTGACTGACAGACCATTAGCTGTGAGATCTTTGCACTGAAAAATGAGCTAAACCTGAACACACAGTCTCCTGTGTGTTGCTAACACATTTAACTTCCATCTTGCCGCTTAACCAAGATCCACAGTTTTGGGTGCCTCCCTTCATACCTGTATGGTGGAAAAGTAATTATTTGTGAGCTAAGCTGTGCTTGTATTAACCTGTAAGTCACAATGCAGCATGTGTATTTGGTTCATATGTTAACTTGGTCAACACCCTGTGAGTTACCGTTGTATTGTCAAAAGTATGACACCTCAATCAGCCTGAATTGCCTTCATGTTCAAGGTCAAATTTATTCAGACAGATAAATAATTGTTTGTTGTGACGTAGGTGCTGCACAAACAGCAATAGAAGACCACATGGCACACAATCAATGTTAATTGTATGCCTGTGCATACGCTTACAGGCTGACATAATGTGATCTTTTAAAGACCACAATCTGAGGAGTGTTACTTTTACAAGATAAGGCAGGACACCTGTAGTTTATGGTTCCAGTAGCACTTAGAAGAGCAAAATGGAATACACTGCATTGTTATATTCCTAAAAGGATGTTTGTGCTGCATAAATACGACCTTTAATGGTTAAACACTGCTTTAACCAACATCTTAAATTTTTTTTTTTTCAATCTCCAGGTATTTGCTGGAAAATGCAAGCTCCAACCACCGTACCTGGGAGCAGCTTCACCACTGACAAGGCCAACGTAACCAAGTCCCAGGAACAGATTCTTATTCAGAGTAAGGCGTGTGTGTGTGTGTGTGTGTGTGTGTGTGTGTGTGTGTGTGTGTGTGTGTGTGTGTGTGTGTGTGCGTGTGTGTGTTTATGTGTGTGTGTGTGTGTGTGTGTGTGTGTGTGTGTGTGTGTGTGTGTGTGTGTGTGTGTGTGTGTGTGTGTGTGTGTGTGCGTGAGTGTGTGGTTGCGTGCTCCCGTGTGTTGGTTTGCGTGTGTGAGTGTGTTTCTGCTTGATTGGTTGTATGACCAACACCATGTTGGTTATGTCTGTTTGATAATGTTTCTGTGGTGTGTGTGTGTGTGCATGTGTGCGTGTGTGTGTGTGTGTGTGTGTGTGTGTGGGGGGGGGGTCTATTTCCTAAATAACAATATTTTGCATGTTACAATGTTGGAAGCTACATTAAGGCTTTCATTCTAAGTAAGTTAAAGCAGGTGTGTAGAGATTTTAAGTGTTGGGTGTGTAAATCCTGGAGGCCTTCATCAGAGGAATTCCATAATTGCAATTATCACTTACACATATTATGTATGGGGAGATCTGCCAGAACTCAACTGAGAAATGTAGAACATGTAGAATATCTTGCTAACATCGTTAATGGTCTCCCTTTCTCTCCCTCTCTAACTCTGTCTGTCTCTCTCTCTCTCTCTCTCTCTCTCTCTCTCTCTCTTTCTCTCTCTCTCTCGCTCACTCTCCCTCTCTCTCTCTCTCTCTCTCTCTCTCTCTCTCTCTCTCTCTTCTCTCTCTCTCTCTCTCTCGCTCACTCTCCCTCTCTCTCTCTCTCTCTCTCTCTCTCTCTCTCTCTCTCTCTCTCTCTCTCTCTCTCTCTCTCTCTCTCTCTCTCTCTCTCTCTCTCTATCTCCATCGCTAACCTCTTCTCCTCTCAGGCTCCGGAGCGATGGTAGCAGTCATCGTATTAGGCGTTATCATTATTCTGGCAATTCTGCTCATCATCCTAAAGACCTACAACAAGTCAGGCACCATTCATTCCATAAAGGCATATTTATGATTACATTGTAATTGCACACTATGAACGACCCGACCTACTGTTGCACTTGTTCAATAGTAATATGTGTATACATAAACAATATAGACTTCTATTAGCGTCCCACTAGCTATATGTAATGCAGGTATGAGAAAATAGAATAAACATATTTCATCCTATAATAATAATAACAATAATAATAACGATAATACAATTGTATCAGTGCGACTTCAGTGTAATCCTATTAAAACACGATCGCATCATAAACTTGATTGCTGCTTAGCACTGCGATCCTAGCACACCTTTTACATTAATCACGCACATGAATGTCCTCTTGCGAAAGAGGTAAGTCCTACGAGGCTACTCATCTAAAGAGATCCACTGTTCCTCCGTCTTCCACAGGCACACCCACGTGTCTAGAATGCTGGGCACCTCCAAATCACGGCAGAAGCTGTCCTCGGCGTCCACAGCAGTTACCCAGCCGACCTACACGGCCGCGGGGAACCCAGAGATCTCCTCCGTGTCGGGTAGCGTCGTCCACCGCTACGGCTCGACGCGCGAGAACGGCTTCCACGCCGCGGAGCTGAGCGACACGCAGCTCAACGACATAGAGATGTTCAGCACGCACAGCGGCTCCACCGTGGTCACGATACACGACCCCATGTCGCTGGAGAACACATAGAAGGAGGTGCCAGGACAGTGACTTTGAATCCGTTTTGGTGCAACAGAAGGAAGTCCATGTAAATATACTCAAGGATCCATTGACCGAATTTGTGTGTGTGTGTGTGTGTGTGTGTGTGTGTGTGTGTGTGTGTGTGTGTGTGTGTGTGTGTGTGTGTGTGTGTGTGTGTGTGTGTGTGTGTGTGTGTGTGTGTGGGTGCATGTTCGAGCGCTACCTGTTTTCTCGTGAAACATACTGTACAGGGGCCGACTGAATACTGTGTGAAAAATGAAGGCACCGAATGAAATGTCTTGTGTGAAGGAATATTTATCAACTGAGCCGCTGACTATGATGGCACAGATTATGAGGCAGAGTCTATTAAGGAACACATTACAAAAATACAAAACAACATGGAAACAAATACACAAATCATACATACATAATAAATATACTGTACATGAAGTCAGATAATTAAAGCAGAACTTTTTGGTTGAAGGATTAAAAATGATATTTTTATAAGTTGATAGAGACTGAAGTCAGTGTACGGAAATATGAAAGAACGTAATAGTTCAACTGTCGTGTACCAAGGGGGATTTATTACACGCTTTCTTTCACAAAAAAGGTGACTTGGGTGTATGTGTTGTGCAATATCATCCTAGGTGTGTCCTGACAGGTTTCATGTCCCAGGGTTATTCTCGAGTCTAGCGTGACCCTAAAATGGCAGATGGAAGAAATATATAATGTTGGCAGATGGTTAATGGCCGTACCATGCCTGTATATATTAAACATATATACAAATCAATTATAGTTTTTTGGAACTTTTGTATGATGAAACACTGCAAACTTTATTCTTTAAGGAATCTTGACTTTGAGCATCTCAAACCATCACCGCTATTTCCGTCAAATGTGGATAAGATGCTAGACTCAAGAGCATTCATGGAAAAACTGTTTTGCTGAATACCTCTAAGTAAGTATTTATCTTGTTCTGAATTATTTATCCAAATAAAATAATTAAAAATAAAGCGTTTAAGTTCAAATGTTTGGTGCAATATTTAGGTTCATGAAACTCGAGAAAGAATCTTATAAATGTAAACCAAGGAATTGCAACAGGTGGGGTACTGTATTGCAGCTCTGGCGCCACCTGCTGGTATTGTTGAATTCTACAACGTATTAAATGCATCGAAATGCTGCATTCGAGTCAAGATGACGCTATTATCATCTTACGTTCTAGTCATTGATATGACTTAACACGCAATAGGTAATTGACCATTTGCTTTAGTTTACACTCACGCTTTGTTAATATTAAGATAAACGTATAAGCAATTCGTGCAACTAGAAGATTTCTGTATGTTCTGCGAAATCACAATTGATTAACTCAACTGTGCGACTTGAACGCAACTATTTCCGTGTTTACATCACAATGGTATCCGTCGGTGAGTGTATAATATCTCTTAAATGTTTCCATGTTTCTTTATAGTAATAGAAACCCAAATAATGTTTAACGTCGAAGGTTTAGGAGCGCCATTCGTCTCTTGCTTAAAATCACGGGACGCTGTTTACGAAAACAGATTGGTTATTAATAATTATACACGTGTGTAGCAATTGAAATGGGCATTGGTTAACGCGTGTTATTACGACTGTGTTTTAGTGGAGGTCCTGTGCCTCTTGCTGGTGGCGATATTATGGGGCTGCACCAACCCCTTCCTGAAAAGGGGCACGGAAGGAATAGAGCATGTGAAAAGAACCAACAAGGTTTTACAAGTTCTGGCGGAAGTCAAGTTCCTATTCCTTAATCTCCAGGTAAACACACCTCGACCAGGGAAATAAAAAAAAATCCTGGTCGATTAAAGTAGATTTAATTACACTTTTTTAATTGCATGTTTTCTTATGCAGTATTTGGTCCCATTCCTTCTGAACCAGCTGGGGTCGTTGGTTTACTATTTCACCCTGGCCACAACAGGTAGGCTAAGATAGGCCAACTCGATGCAATATTATTGTGTTGATTATTATTGGTATGACTTTTTATTGGCCTTGCAAGATACAACTGTGTCATTGTAAGGTAAACGATTCCAACGTTGCCTTTGTGCTTCCAGATTTATCCCTAGCTGTTCCTGTGACCAACTCCCTGACTTTCCTTTTAACTGTGCTTACTGGCAAGATTCTTGGCGAAGAGTTTGGAGGCAAACGTACGTACGTTTTTAGCTTCCTTTATTTACTGGGTTCGAGTAAGACTAAAAACAAATTTTGCAACAACATGTAGGAACAAACATTTTAATTAGTACTTTCTATATATGACTAGATTATGCTATTTCATTGTAGTCTAGGTTCTTTATATTTTAAACCCAAAACAAACAGTGACACATTGGAATCCAAATTTGCACGTTTACGCTTAGCTCTCCTCCTCTCATTTTACTACTATATGCTCCTCCTCTCTTCAGGAGCTGTCGGGGGAATGGTCCTTACCATGGTAGGCATCACTCTGTGCATCGTAAGCTCCATCAGGGACACGCCCATCCTCAGCAGTGAACGGAACCAGGCAGATGCCACTCTTCAATAAGGAACTCTTCCCTTTTCATCATCAATCATCACGCTTTATAATGATTCACATGTGTTTATCCTCCAGTGAGGAGGTGCCCCGTCAGGTAACAAGGATCATGGAATTGATCGTTTTTTGGCAAAGTATTAGGATGAAATACAAAAAAAGAATCAAAGACTAGGGTATAAGCCCTGGCCCACTCCTCCTGTTAAATAGGCTGAGCCCTGGGTTCACATAGGGTTCACTTCAGCGCTGAAGCAGATTTACAGCCCCTGAATAGAATTTCCTGCTCGTTAACTTGTACTTTACGGCACTGAACGCCTTTACTGGCATCTATACAGACACTATAGAAACCACATACAAAAAGGGTGATGGTTGAACGCGAACAAACAAACTGTCATTGCCTTTTCACGGGGGCTGTCTTACTGTCTTACTAGTGTCCGCTGTGATCTGTGACCGTTAGTGTTGAGAGCAAACGCAAGCATGGTGAAATGAACAATTTACATAACATAGGTATATTTTTTATATATATTTTTTGCTTTTGCTATGTGGTGGGCCCTGCTGAATAGTTGTTTATTTCCATAAAAAGGTTATTTGGGCATTCTGTATGCATTTTGTTTAATATATATGAATGTATAATGTAATAAATTAATATTCAGCAACTCTCTATTTCCCAGTCAATAGCTGCGTCACAGTTGTAACATAAAGTCATTGGTCTCACACAGTATTGTGTTTTAGATGTACTTCACACAGACATGAATATTCGTTAACCAGTGTAGGTC
This sequence comes from Gadus macrocephalus, assembly GCF_031168955.1. Classification (NCBI taxonomy): domain Eukaryota; kingdom Metazoa; phylum Chordata; class Actinopteri; order Gadiformes; family Gadidae; genus Gadus; species Gadus macrocephalus. Next base: position 16,361,985 of record NC_082386.1, read on the forward strand.
GTTGTAGGTATACGGCTCATACTTTGCACTCAGTAGTCATCGTTATTCACACAGTACATTTTAGGTAGTTATTTGGTTGATAGGACCTCAGTTTTTGGTCACTGGTGCATCGGATGTTTCCATTATGTCCGCTTGGGACTTTGGTAAAGACTCCTGTTGGGACAATAAAAACAGGCCAATGACAAAAGCTAAAAAATAACTGCTACTGGAAATGTAGTTGAAGTTACAATACAGTGACTTTTGTTTTGTAAAACCTTTGAGTTTGGGGATTGTGGACTTGATCCGTATCCTTCCACTGCCCTGTTTTTCTCTTCGACCTGTCCACTTCTTGAGGCCAGGGATGTGGAGGAAGACACCCTTGGGATGGCAGCCGTTTGTTCTTGCCCGAGATCAGCCTGACGGCAGAGGGAAAGTGTCCGATCTAATCAATCTTTTATGCTAAGCAGAATAGCAACTGTAAAAGGGACCATCCACTCACTCAACTGAATGCAAGAACCTTGTGGACTTTACTTAAAATGACAGTTTTTAGGACAATTATGATCAAATAGGCGAGTTTAACAACAACAAAAAAGCTGGCACACTTACCTGGGGGCCTTTGTGCTGCTCAACTTCTTGCACTTTGTTCATGTTGGTCACCCTGAGCTCTGGGTGCTTCTACACAAAGACAATGCATCCAAATTATTGATGCATCTTTTTTTTGTCCTCCCTTTTAGTGAAGACACACAGCCTTGTATTAACGGTGCAAATACCTGGTATAGTTGAGTTTCATTTTGAAACTGTATGCTGGAATCTCTTTGCGGGGGCGTGCTTGATCTGAGGGGCTCTGGTGAGCCATCTGTTGTCATCATCTTTCCATTTATTAGCTGAGATGTAATAGCCATAATGCAGTTATCAGATGCATTCAAGAATACATTTAAGAATTATAATTCTATATGTATTCCAACACTAGCCCAAGGTATTGTCCAGGATGCAATGATGAAATCAATTGTAATCAAACTGTCAATGTGATCATGTTTTTTTAATTCATTGCCAGGATAGAACCACATAGACCATATAATTGTGGGATGTTCAATACAACACAAGCCCGGAATTATGCCTTGGCTTGGCTTGATCTGACTTGCTCACCTTCTCGTTGTTCTGAGGCTGAACATCAGCATCATGGCTTTTCTCTTCATCCTCCACCACTTCTGCTACTATCTGGTGACAAAGATGGAGTTACGTGAAGTTAAGGGATTTACATTTGTATATCTATATATTTTTAATTGTATAATTATTTTACCTTCATATTAGAAACATTTTTACACTCATACTACTATATTTTGAAACGTTAATCTTCTTATTTAAGTTATACGTGTACTTCTCCTTGCACTAGCATACCAAGCTCATTGCATTTGAATGGGAAACACATTCTGATTCAGGGGTGTTACCTGGTCCACAGGAAGCTCTGTGTGGGTGTTCTCATCCTCCGGCACCTCCTGGGCTCCTCGCACCTCCTCCCTGCGCCTCCTGCCTGCCTTGTAGTGCAAGCCGTTGGTCTGCTCTGGACCAAGGAGGCAGAAGTCAGCCGGCCGACGGATATATTCAGTGTGTAGCGTACTTGTTTGTGCTAGCAAGTGTGCAAGGGTGAAGGCATGTGTGTAAGTGTGTACACACAAGTTTGAGTTTTCCCGGGCGTCCTTACCTGGTCTGTTGCGGACCGGTACCCTGGGTTGTCCCCGGTCCCTATTGATCCTGACGGGATCCTCAGCAATTACCCTGCCCTGATTCGCTGGGGGGTTTCCGGCCTCCGTGGCCTCGTCCCCCGATGACTTCACCCTGCGACCGTCGGCCTGTCGCGTCAAGGAGGGTGCAGAAACACACATGACAAGATGGAGTCTTAGTAATTCAAAGCATAGGATGAGCCTCATGAATATGTGTTTGGTTTGATTTGATTGGAAATGCCAACACAAAATGAAGGGGAAATAAATAAATAGTGAGTGATGGTTTTGTACCAGCGGGGAATCCAGGAGAGCGAAGTCACTGAACCTGTCCACAGGACCAGTTGCTGGCTTCATCATCTGAAGGCACCGCAATTAAGATGTACTATCTTTAATATTTGTTTAGTCAAATACAGTTTTAACATAGATTGTAACATTGGGTTGCGTTGAGTAAAGAATGTAAAACCAACCATTACCTCAGCTCTTTTTTCCATCCGTTTATTTCTACAAAACAATATAATAAAAAAAAATTATGTATGAAAGTTACAGCTGCCTTTCTCAAAGAAATGTTTCAAAAAATAAGATTGGCATTTTATCTTCCTAGGCCTTGGTTCACGCAGACTATGATTTTGTTGAAACACACCATGGCGTTTTATTTTTACCTCTGCACTTTTGAAAGCCACAACTCGACGTACGGAAGCTTCCGGAACCTCTCGGTTCCCACGGCGACGTAGCACTGGCCCGTCTCCAGCTTTTCCCCCATGGTCACGGTGGCTCCATCCATAGAACACAACCTGTGCCACAAACAGCAGCATGTTTTAGAAAGATGTTTCTTTTTTATATGACATGAGTGTTATTGTAGGTAATAAATCAGTCACAAAGTAATATAAAAGACTGAATTATAAACGGAAAAATACGTACACCGATAAGACTGAACAATAAAGAAAGGGAACATGGAGAACAAAATGTGGATATTAATAAAGCAAACGGCTGGTATAAAATAAAATGGGCTGGTATGACAAACGGCAGCCCTATGCCTCTATTCCCTCTTGTATCCCCCTGTGGGTCTAACTCAATTGTGGAATGTGTGTGTGTGTGTGTGTGTGTGTGTGATTGTGGACTGCTGACCTGCGTACCGCCCCAGTCCGTAGGCTGGCCTTCTCAGTGACCATGCGGAGGACCTGCTCCAGGTCATGCTGCATGCTGCGGGGGATGATGAACCGGAACGGTGGACACAGCAGGTCACCATTACGGAAAACACTGCAGAAGACATACAACCTCCTCTTCATCTGCTTGCTTCAGGTGTGACTGCAAGGTGTGTGCTTGGTTTGTGTGTGTGTGTGTGTGTGTGTTGTAGTTTTAAGAACTCACTGTATGATGCAAGGTATTGGTATGAACTTTCTCCATTTGGCTGAGACGTTGGGCCTCTGGTTTACTCTTGCCTGTAGTGGACGATATGCACATTATCGTACAAGTGACAATGTTATAATATTGAGGACAACATCAGAATGAACCTGTACAGTCAAACAATCTTAAAAAAAAAAAAAATCTTAAATGTATTGTCGTTAAGACTTTTCATATTTCGCTATTCATTCGGCGAAGATTAGCTTTTGAGTATTCCTCTCATGGTGGATTCCAGAACTGTATCCATGGCAACATCACATCACACCGATCTCATTCCAATGAGCTCCCACAATGTGACTGATCGGAGAGCCGTAGCACGGCTGGTCTTTAAACACAAATGAGATCCCTTGACGGCAGGAGGTCGACACTAGGCCGCCCTTGAAGGTCTGAGCAAAGCAGAGCTCTGTGGTGAAAGCATCCACCACCACCACCACCAAACAGAAACAATCATAGTCGTCAGGGTTGCCCGAGGAGGGAGGCAACACACTCTGGGTAATGTCATTACATCACAGCAGAGAGGACGGCAGTGGTGGCCGTCGATGCAGAGGCGCCTGCCCAGGCACGTACACCCAGAATATAATACTAGTGCATGGGGAGCGGATGCATTGTTTCACATTGCAGGATAAGTAGTCTGCTCTAATGAGTTTGGGCACGGCTGCCGACACACCCATGCCTTCGTTTTTCCACGTAAACGACATGGAGTAACACTTCACAATGAATCAGCTTTTAACAAATGAAAATCTCCATGTCTCTGTCTCTGTCTCTGTCTCTCTGTCTGTCTCTCTGTCTGTCTCTCTGTCTCTGTCTCTGTCTCTGTCTCTCTCTCTGTCTCTGTCTCTGTCTCTGTCTCTGTCTCTGTCTCTCTGTCTGTCTCTCTGTCTCTGTCTCTGTCTCTGTCTCTGTCTCTGTCTCTGTCTCTCTGTCTGTCTCTCTGTCTCTGTCTCTGTCTCTGTCTCTGTGTCTCTGTCTCTGTCTCTCTGTCTGTCTCTCTGTCTCTGTCTCTGTCTCTGTCTCTGTCTCTGTCTCTCTCTCTCTTTCTCAGAAATGTATGAATACAAAGCCTGTAATCTTCTGTAGAACCTGGTTTATGAATGTTTCTGTTTTCTTAGAATTCTTTGTATACAGGAAAGTTTTGTATGAAATAATAAACAGGATTCGTATTCGTATTTCACACTGCGGCCCTATTGGCATAGTAATACCTCATTACTTTACTACTTAAAAAAATATTTAATCATCAACTGAGATTTAAGTGATTGATTCGATTCATTTATTACTTTACTTACTCAGAACCAATGCCCTGTGTCATGGAACCACAGATGGCTTAGATTGCTTGAATGGTTTCAAGTTGCTACTAAGTTTATTTTTTGTAATAGCTTACTAATATCTCGTTAAGAGTCAGGTTATAATGCATATGAACATTGTAAGTGCATGCTGAGACGCATACAGTCACACACACCATACGGTTAAACCATGAACACAAAAAATAACAAACATTCTATTACTAATGGTATTAATATGCATCAAAACAAGTTTGATTACAGCAGATCAAAAGAGTTTATAGTCATATGTGGCTTGTTAAAGCCATTCAATAAAAAAAGTGACACGCCACATTCCAGCAATTTACAGATATGTACTTCCTGGTTGGACTGAGGTGAATCAGTTATGGACTGTTCCGTTCAAGTTTAAAATAAACACTTGAAAGCCTACATGGGAAATCACACCTTACCTGAGTTCCTTCACGGGCAACGAAAGTTTTTTTCAATCCTGTATTCAGGTAACTGTATAAGCAAGCAAAACAATTATATTATTCATTATTTTAGGAGCAATAACGAGTATGCTGGTTTTTATGCAGTGAAAACCCAACAAAGACTCCACCTGTGTTAAAATTGTTAAAAGACAGCACAAAAAGCGTCAGACTCTGTAAGGAATCTGACAACAATACACTTGCTTAAAACCCCCAGCTTTATCGAGCAATAATTTAATAGAGAAGATAGTGTATGTTGGACGAAAACCTAAACATATACAATTCTTACGTAAAAATTGTATACAACAAGAAACCATAAAATAGTTTCCAACATATGTGCAATATTTTCTCCTGCTACTCACTCTAATTTCTTGAAGCGCTCAAAGCCAGCAGCGACATAGTGCCCTCCGGTGTGGAGGTCCTGGAAGTGGCCCACCCGGTGACCCTGCCGGGGGGTGTACAGGTTCCGGATGGCCAGGGGAGCCCCTATGTTGTGGGTCACCTCGTTTAAGAAGGCTTCCATGGTGGCCACCTGTCGCTGGTTGACCACAAACCTTCGCCCGCAGTAGAAGGGGTCTCCGTTCCTGTAGACCACCACGCTCTTCACTGGGGGGAGGAGGGATGTCCCTCCGCTGGTACCTTCTGCCATCTTGGGGGGGGGGGGGGGGGGGGGGGGGGGGGGGGGGGGGGGGAAGAGACTTCTGTAAACGTGGGCAGCCCACAGTTTGGAAAGGCACTTGTATAGTTCCCTGGTCATCTCCAACGAGTCTCCACAGACACACACACAGACACATGCACACACAGTAGACACACACAGGATACACATTTATCCACCAATACACACACACACACACACATTCCAAAGCATGTTACCACTATATCCTACACACAACAACTGTAACGGCACACAGCTTCAAGCCGCCATACACCGCACAACCTGGCAAAAGATCAACCATAAAATCCAAATTTAAACCTATAAAGGTCAAATTGGTTCCTTGTTTTCTTTACCTATTGTGGTCTGTCTGGACACGCCAGGCTCCTATCTCTCGGAGTCTCTCCTGCTCCCACGAATACACACACACATATACATAGACACGGGCACACACCACCCCACTGACGACTGTTGAGTATTTCCTGGTTGCCATGGCAGCAGGGCCAGCAAAGACTGGCTTTGTGGGCCAAACCATCAGCGGCCGCAACCACAACAAAAGCCAGAGGGAGAGAGAGAACAAGAGAATGAGAGATTGAGAGTGTGTATGTAGGAGAGAAAAAAAGATAACAAACCTATCACACATCCTTAGCCTTTTTTTTAAGAAAGGTAAGTCTGGATGACTGTGGTGTTCTATATGTGCATGTATAAAACTCAACTTAGAATTTTGGGTTTAATTCATAAATAAACTAAACTATATGGGTTTACAATGCACATACAAGACTTTGAATTATTAGGATTACTAACTCAATGTGTTATATGCTACACTGATAATATGATTTTGTTGCATAGCAACATGAGATACAGAGGTTATGTCCAATTCCTTATGAAACACAAACATTTGTGCAAAAAATATTTCAGATTCAGCATTTATAAAACAGCGTCTTTATTGTTCAATCAACACACACATACACACACACATACACACACATATTATTCGGAAAGGATGATGTGTAGTTCCGGTGACTTGGTTCCATCTTGTGTCAGGTAGCAGACAGCCACTGTTTCAGTGACAAGTACTGCAGAGAGGAAGAAGAGGTGGTAGGTGAGTGGTGGGGAGAGAGGGCGAGCAAATCATTAAAACAAACCCAAGTGCTTCACTGCCACTTCATATCCTACGTATTCAAAAGGATAGTTAAGTTCAGCCAGTGAGTTGATACGCTGACACGTCAACAACTGATATCGGCGCGAACATGTTATCAACATGGGTGTCAGTGTTGTGAGAAGACGTCTGGACGCTTGATAAGCTGCTTTCAGTTGATATTCTCCTGATGGGCCGTATGTCTGAACATCATATCCTGACATTTGGACCCTGAAATTCTCCTGAAGAAATACTACCCCATAGAGGATAGGAACCATGATGGAATGCTTGATAGAGGGGGACCATGACGGTACGCTTGCTTGCACGCGTTGGACAGGGTTTTACTTTACAGGCTACCTCAGTCCATGCCATGCTTTGATACATGGCTTGGAACTGGTTTAGGGAGAGTGACAGTACAATACAATGTCACAACAATAATAGGAATGAATGGCTGTTGCGTATGACTCAATACGATTTGTGACTACAGGCCCCTTGACAACATCAAAACGTCATGGATTTTTAGAAAAAAATATCGCCTTGTTACGATACATCGAATATAAGGAGGTCAATTTGAGATAACAAATGTATAATGTATTAATTACATCTATCTACAGTATATTTTCCCCGAGCTGCCACTGCTCACACACTACATGAATCATTATTATCGTTTATTTTACCTTTTTCCTGCTGCCGATGGCCTGTTGGAGCCACAGCAACTCCATAGACAAGGTGCTTCTATGGAGACGCAGGGCTTCTTGTGTTAGCGGAACATCTTGGGCCGGGTGGTGCTGCAGGGGACCTTGAAGAACCGTGACACAGACATCAGTGAGCGTTGTGTCGCTAATACTGTTAAGACAAGTGGTCAGAGACAGAGTGGGTCCATTGACCTCCTACACTAACACCCGCCTACGGGATGTCTACATCTTGACGTGTAATGTTTCTACCATATACAATACTTGGTTATACTATGTCATTTAGTCATCTACACATTTACATTTAGGGCATTTAGCGGACGCAAAGCGGCTTACATCAGTTGATAGACACATTGACACACCGACGACAGAGTCAACCATGCAAGGCGACAGCCAGCTCGTCAGGAGCAGTTAGGGTTAAGTGTCTTGCTCAGGGACACATCAACACACCTAAGTCTAATTAGTACCACTATGCCCATCTACTTCTTACATTTTGACCAATTAGTCATTTAGGAGATGGTGATCTACAGGTAGGTAGAGAGGCCATTGGTGTTCAAATCCAAGTTGTGTTCTGCTGGATGGGTAATAACACCATAGCAACTACTAAACGATTCACTATCCATATATGTATTTGTGGTTTGTATGTTACCGTGTGTACAACAGGCTGCTCGAACAAATTGCCCCTAGTGGGATCAATAAAGTTGTTTGTATTGCATTGTATATTTCTCCCCTACATCATTGAACAATGATCGACAGTTCAGGGTACCATTCACAGCCAAGGATAGACCCACCAATGGTCGTTAGCATCTCACCTCTTTGAGTTGGAGCGAAGCCTGTGTCCAGCTCTTCACTTCTCCACATTGTTGAGGTGGTGGAGTCTCCTATGCTTCCCCGACCGTCGCGGTCTGAGTGGCCGACGTCAGCAGGGAGAGCTGGAGAACACTCCCTGGGCGAAGCGGGCTGTTTCTGGAAGTGCAAACCATCTCTCTCTGCCTCGATTTTCTCTGTAAATAGTTGTTGACGTGGTTCTTCCTCAGTTTTGTCCAATAGTCGTTCAGGGGGATGCGTCTCCTCCTGACAGTGTAGTTTAGGTGTAGGCGCTGACTTGCTAGAAGTTTTTCTTGGCAAGGGACCATCCTGTGGAGTCAAAACGGGAACGTTTGAAATATTCAGCAGGTTGAAATGTGTCGGAATAATGCAGGGATCTGATCTAAAACATACAGTGTATGTGAAGCGGGGGCTTGAAAGGATTGCATCTCTCCACTGTAAATGGTTTAGCCTCCCGTCGATTTCTGTCACAATGTCTTCAAAATCTTCGCGTGCATTCCTGACCTCTCTCCTCAACAGGTAGCCGCGCGCACGGGCCTGTGGAAGACAGTGGGAAAACAAAGTAATAAAGTCGTTCCGAGGTCGCTTTTTAAGCTCACAATTGACCAAACAGTTAAACATCGTTTATTAAATGAGCGAAACGAATGCTTTTTGCTAAATTTACATAGTTGTGTAGTTAACTGTTCATGTATGAACCCCATACGAAGCGAGAGCACAAAAAACGAAATATCATGCAGTACCAATGTCATATGGACAACCTGGTAATAGTTAACTGTTACTACAATTTTTTTTTAAAGGAATTACCTGAAAAAGGGTAAATATCTTCTCTGCCTCTTTCCTCTCCATTACTATGGTAACACGTTAGCATTACGGGAGTAGAATGGATCTCTTCCGGTGTTAAGATGGACAGCAAATAAACAGTAGGCTGTCTAAAATACATACACTAAACTTGTGTTAAATAACTTGTGTCAATTTACTATATTAACCCTAACAATTATAACAAATAACTCTTGATTATCCATGTCAACCGACATAAAGTGTTTCCGGAAGAACGGCTGCAGTGACGTAGACGGAAGTACATCCTCAGCTATGTTTCGTATTGTCATTTACCGCGGTCTCCTCACACATGATATCTCATGAAGTTTTATTCTGTAGTATCAAGCCAAAATGAGTGGTGGGAACAATCAAAAAACGTTGTTCCAGGCTTGGGGTGGATCTGTTCCTCAGAAAAATCCTATTCCAACCAAACACAATGCCAGAAAAACTGTTAAACGGCCTCTTCAAAGGAACAAAACAGACACACACACTGTGGAAACAGCAAAGACACAACAGCAACAACGGGTGAATGGACAAGCTTTACCTCCTCGCCGTTCGCTTTGGGGTGAGATCGGTCAGGTTTCGGGGCCAGTACACACGGCAGCAAGGATGGAGGACGTTCAGGAACTTGACGACGATGAGCTATTGTTAGTTGCTGTGTACGAAGCTGAGCAGACTTTGCAAACTGATGCCACTGCTGCCCAAGATGATAAAAAACATACAACTGAAGAGATTGAACCCTCTCCACTTTGTTCAAGTGGACGTTACAATCAAGATTTTCCTGGTTTTGATAGCTCATCGGCTACAGTTTGGATCTATCCTACTAACCTCCCCATCAGAGAATACCAGCTGAAAATATCGGAGGCTGCCTTGTTCCAAAACACCCTGGTATGTCTTCCCACCGGTTTGGGAAAGACGTTTATAGCCGCTGTTGTCATGTACAATTTCTATCGCTGGTACCCGTCAGGGAAGATTGTGTTCATGGCCCCAACCAAACCCCTTGTAGCTCAACAAATTGAGGCCTGTTATAAAGTGATGGGAATCCCCCAGAAACACATGGCTGAGCTGACAGGTATGAGGACTTCTGATTCCGGTGTCCCTATTGTCGTGCAATCTCTGTTACTTTCGAGAAGTAAGTATGGTGAAACTCCATTTCCCAGGGAGCACTAAGGCGGGCCAAAGGCGGGAGCTGTGGAAGTCTCGGCGGGTGTTCTTCCTCACGCCCCAGGTCATGGTCAATGACCTGTCGAGAGAAACCTGTCCCGCACTGCAGGTCAAGTGTGTGGTCATCGATGAGGCGCACAAGGCACTGGGCAACCAAGCTTACTGTCAGGTATGTGTCATTGCTGCAAGACCACTGGGAGAATAACGTGTACTTGGTTAGCTGAGAATGGATTTCACGTGGCCCTCGTTTTGGTTCCCCATACATTCTCAGGTTGTCCGGCAGCTGTGCTCCCAGACGCAGCAGTTTCGGATCCTTGCTCTGAGTGCCACACCTGGGGGAGACTCTAAAGTATGTAGACCCCCAGATGCCTGTCTGTCTGTTTGATCATTAGTGTCACTCTCTCCAAGTCTGCCAGATCTTCGGTCCTCTACCTCCTCCTCCTCCTAATGTACATCTATTCTACACTCCTCCTCAATAATGCACATCTGTTCTACACGTTTCTCCGCCTCGTAATAATATATTATATTATTATTATTATTATATATTATATAATATATATATCTATTGTACAATCCTCAATAATGTACATCTATTCGACACTATTTCTCCCTCTTAAAATTGTACATCTATTCTAGACTCTTTAATAATGTACGTCTATTCTACACGTTTCTCCTATTAATAATGTACATCTGTTCTACACATGTACCTCCACCCCTCCGCCCTGCAGGCTGTGCAGCAGGTGATCTCCAACCTGCTGATCTCCCACATCGAGCTGCGCTCGGAGGCCAGTCCCGACATCAAGGCTCACACCCACCAGCGCACCCTGGAGAAGGTGGTGGTCCCCCTGGGGGAGGCCCTCGCAGCTCAGCAGGCACGCTACCTGCAGGTAGGGGCTTCTTCTTCGTTCGTAGTGTAAAACACACCTTTCTGTTGGTGCTTTGAATCTCCCTTGTGGCAAATGAACGTAACTGCGGATGTAATAACCTGTAATGATGCTAGAAAATGATCACGTCCCGAAGGGCTCCCCAAATGCTGGGTGCCATTTGGTTGTCAGCTCCCATGGTCGTCAACGAGACTCGATTGGTCCGAGTGATCATTAGAGAAACCAACTCTGTGGTGCGAATTGGTACATTAAGGGAACCTGTGTCCTGTATTTGTAGTGTACCCAAGTGTGAGTTGGAACTGGCCACTAGCAGTTATCCGTTTTATCTGGATGGTAGGATTGTAATGAAGTTGTGGGACTAATTGTTACCTATCCGAAGCACAAGTTCATAGTTTGTTCTAGTAGTACTAGTAGCACACATATTCTGTGTTGGTTCGTTTCTCTGTTTGTCTGTTCGTCTTCTCTGTTTATTACTATGTCATATAAAACATTGCAGTTATTTTTTCAAAAACAGAAAGGGAAGTAAACATTGCACATTGGGGGATACTAGTATGTTGTCAGAAGGTTATGTTAATTATAATGGCCTTGACACTGATCTGTAATGGATAGATTACTTGTTATCCTAGTTTGATGACATCACAGCAGAATAGGTTTTGGGTGGTCCTAGAGAGACGCCCAGGGTTTAGGGTGTGCATACAAACAACAACTCTATGACACCTGACATTCAGTCTAAGTGCCAAGTTGCAGGATCATGTATTGTTTATATATTTAATGATATACTGTACTGTAGATGATATTCCATTCAAACAACAATTAGTTACGCCATTAATTTCATGGGCATATTTTAATTTTTATACACATTCGTTTTTGAAGCATTTGGTCATACTCTAAACTATTTATTCCGTTCAGATAGAGTTTGGAAAGGTGGTATTATCTTATTGTGTAATGTTCCTCTGGGCAGGGTCCAAAAATAACACCTGCCAGCAGCTAAAGGTGGATACATTTGACAGGTGAAAAAAGTGTTGAATCTTTAAACAATCGCTTGACTAGTACATTTCTTAACTCCAGTGGGTAAATGGACACAATTCTGAAAGATCATTTTGGACCCCGTCTCTCGTACAGTCACCATATTTTACAGTGAAGAGGATAGACACTGTACATTGTGTCCTTCAATCCTGTTACGGTCACACTAGTAACCCGAGTCCTACTCGTGTCACTTCGGGAAGAGACAATGCTATATCATGTGACCAAAGAATAGAGTAGTGGATTTGGTGGTTTTTAGTTGTTGATCCTAATTCTAGTCAAGGTCCAACCCTACTTCCCAGATTGTCTCCGCCAGGGTGCTGTGTAATGGGCACTCTGAAATCAGAGTGTGCATGTGTCATTTCCCAAGTTGTTGCTAGATTATTCAGATTTAGCCAGGTATATATCCTCTGAACAATTTGTCTTGAGTAGAACCTTTAGATGAGCATGAAGGTTATGCTGCAGTAAACCTGGAAAAGGATGCACTATCTAGTGGTGCCAGATAGTGGTGCTATTTTATTTTATTGAACTTTTTTAAATAGTGGTGATGCACCAAGAATTCATAACACAATGACGAGGCAAAAACAATACAATATCAATATTTGCCAAAAGAAAACAAGCATTTTCTTTCATTTGAACACAACAAAGAAAGCCACATTGTTTTCTTGCCGCTGAATTTACTGTATAGCCCACTATTGCCAATCACATACAAATAAGCTTATAGAAACTAAAAGCAAAAAACAAACCATCCATTCATTCACTTGTCTACAGAACATAGGTAGAATATGCCAATTAAAAAGAGTGGTCTTAGGATTCGAACAGCCTACATTTAAAATGCACTAGTACTACCAGTAGAGGAATATCAGATTATATCTTTTGAATCCAACCTGCACTGGTGAAATATACATCCTACACTTCCTGTCTCTTCTAACTTGCATTAAGACCAGCTCCCGATCAACATTTCATTCACAGGATAGGCATGGAAATGGGAAAGGGTGTTTTGATGAGCTGAGACACATTTTCTTTTCAACAATATTGGGTGCATATCTACAGAATAAATGGATATATGGCTTGGAATTGCTGGTTGTTGTTACATATTATGTTACATTATTCATAAGTCTTCACACAGTGGAGATTTGAGTTCATCCGATGGTTGGTTGCATTGATTTTAGTGACATTCTTGTATGGCTTTGTTAACCATGACCGCAAATTCAAACGGTAGTCATTCTGTAATATCCTCCATATAGTTTTTGTAAAATATAGTTCAATTTTTATCGTTTACATTGGTTTGTTAGATTATACAATCTGTAGATAAAAATAATACATATCTTCATAACTGCCACTCTTTGAGTTATGCCTTTTTCTTGGACTGAAAAAATATCTTGGCAGCAATTGCTTTTGCTTAATCATTCTTTTTTTTAAGTAGTTTCTACTCTAGTGGCAGTTCTATTAAAGTAGGTACACAGTAGTGCATACATAATGACAAACATTGACACAAGTTGTGAATAGAAAGAGGTAAAGGGTATGTGCAAATAAAGGAATGCATTGACTTTTGAAAATAAACTAAACCCATTAAATACAGCATGTTTTGATTGTCATACGTCAATTAAAAATGACTGAATTTAACTGCTTTTGGTTTGTAGTAATGTTCGAGTTGTGTTTATATTCACCATCTCCGTTATTCATATGTAAATTCATACTGACGACTTTCTTTTCGGTCGATTTTATACGATTTTAAAATTATTCAACCTGTTTTTTCTTTATTATCAATTATGCTGCAGATCCATGTTCGCCAGGGAAGGACCGGTTTTCTTGGCCCACGTACAACAGATACAACCCCTATTGTAAATGATAAACCGTGTAAACCGTGTGTGATTGAAAATATAGTACATCAGGAGGATAACGGTACAGGTAAAACCACCTCTTCAAACAAGAGGCTAAATCAAAGTTGTTAATTTCTTGTTCGTGTGCTTACTCCTCAATTACAAGGAAACATTGTACCTCATGTTGCAGAGAGAAAAGTAAGGGAATAAGGCCAACAGAGGGCCAAGAGATAGTAACATGCAGGGTTTGAAACTGCATCTACAGGTGTAAATTGGCCCAGTTGTTGTCGGGTCAGGAGTCGTGATGTGGTTTTACAAGTAAGGATTACACAGAGAAGAAGTATGGGAACACTGTACCGGGTAAGGGCAGACTCTTATCACAGATGTAAATCCCCAACTGCATTGGAGAGTGTTGACAAAGTGAATCTATAGCAAAGTGTGTCTGCCCTTCCTAGCCACACAGCCGCATGGAGCTTGGTCAGGGCAGGGCTTGGTTAAGTGCGGTCGACAGGTTTGTGACGGACGATGTCTGTGGGGGGAGGAGGTGGATCACCTCTCTGGTTGCTCCTCTTCTTGGCCTCAGCGCCGCTCCATGAACCAGATCTCGTTCTGGCGGTTGACGTGAGCAGGGTTGGTGTAGCCCGCCACGATGAATGAATCGTTGACGCACTCACCTGGGGAGTCCAGCACCTCGGCCAAAGCGTGGATCTGATTGATGATGGTCACTTCGTTGGTGGGTCCGGTGAAACGCCTAAAAGGTAACGGCGGGACCAAAAGGTGGAATTCAAATTCAGCCCTATTCAAATGTCTGTCTTCCACCTAAATTACTTTTAATTAGTCTCTGTTTAGGGTGTAGGGTTCTAGGTTTACAATCCAACTGGCAAAGGGTTTTAATATGGCATGAAAACCCATGTGATCCACTCACCTTGTGTTAGGGCTTTGACTCTGAACTTCGTTATTCGAATATAATTTGAATATTAAAAAATGAATCAAAATTCGAACGAATATTAGGCAGCCCTTAATACTCGAACCTGTTATGGGCAAGCCAAGAGGGAGAGACGTCGGAGAACCCGACGCAGTCTATTCATAATATTGTAATGACCACGGATGAGGCAGTGAATGAAGTATTGATTAGGCAGCAATTTATTAGAAACCTAATAAACCGTTGGAACACGAAAGACCGGTAACCATAGCATCATCATCATCAGTTTTTCCCGCTGGGCGCATATCTGGCCTTGGGGTGCATAGCAAAACCGGTAAACAAACCTCGCGAAGCCCAATCCAGGTCTTACTGAAGGCATTTAATGGTCAAAATGTTATTAATAAATATTTGAATATTAATAAACAAACAAACCTTTGAATATGATTTTTGGGCAAAAGTCAAAGCCCTACCTTGTGTACACAACAGCGGCGGGCCAGATCTCTATTAATATGTCGTTGTCTGTGGGCTGCGGAGGCTGGGACTGGTGGGCGGCTGGCAGGTAGTAGGCAACGGTGACATCGCGGGAAATCAAAGACTGCTTCTCGTCGGTGTGGATGATTGTCACGATGGGCAGGCTCATTCCCAGGTAATCACCTGAGTGTTTGATAGAAAAAGAAAACGGGCTAATCATTTATTGGGTGTTTTTTTTTTAGCAGAATTCTATAAAAAAATGTAACAATACATACATGAAACTCGTATGTTTTTTAACTCAGATTCCTTGAGCTACTATTGCTTTTGTTTGTTTTGAATAACTTCAAATCTTTTTTCGTTATCATTGATGTTTTAATTGTGGTCACTTGCTTTGGTTGATGCTTTGGAAACAAGAGTGATAAATGTCCAAACACGTATGTTTCCACCCAACTTCCTCTGAGACCAGAAATTCATCAGGCTGCAATGATTTGTGCCAGTCTGCGGTGGACTCACCGGTGGAGTTCTGCTTGCAGATGTACCTCATCAGCCTCATGAAGCCATAGCAGATGCTCTGCTCGTAGGTTTCCTCGCGCACAGTGATGCATGCCCAGCGCGCCTTCTCATAGCTGCGCTTCTCGTAAAGCAACTCGTTGCACTGTGGATTAATTAATCGGAGAACAAAGAGGTTCAAAGAGCTGATGTGCCCACTCTATCCGATTGAAGGTCCTCATTTAAAAAAGGATGCAAACAATGTTCAACTTTAAAATCGAGACGTTTTAAAGCACATTTGAAAGGGAAAATCAGTAATTGCATCCCTACACTGTGCAACAGTGTGACGCAAACTGCTATGTGTCTGATGTGGATAGGAGGGGTTATGGGAGTGTTGATAGAAAGATTCTTGGAAACTAAGGGAGGTACCAGTTGGCCAGCATGTTTTATTTTTAGAATAAATCAATGATATGATGTGGTTTATTGACTTGTCAAGCATAAGCAACTTTTAAAAGAACGTATAACGGAAAGGCATTTTATTTTTGTAAAACCTGAAATGGTCCGTTGTTAATAACGGACAACAAACCACGTTAAACCAATTAAGCCTTTATATTTAAATGATCCCTAAGGAGAAACTGGGTCTCTGTGCGTGGAACACAACCTCACTGGGCGAGAGAGTGCAAAGGTGAGAGATGCCAACAAGACATCACTCTGATCACCTAAATTATATGGTATATGCACCTAGCAGTTGCATATACCTTCTTGGAGAAGGTGGCTGGCAGGCCATTGTAAGAGGTCATTGTTCTCTGTGTGAAAAGAATGGCTGTCTTATTTTAAGATGAGGGATTATCGCAGGTGGAGGGGGTGTTAATCCAAATAAGGAGTCAGGGCTTTCAAGGGGAGCCATTGGGCGGTCACAATCATTTGGCCATTATTCTGGTTCAGAATTAACACCACACATTTCTTTAATATGAAAATATGAAAGTAAAAAAATATGACTATAGTCGACTATTGGCCGGGATGGAATGCTTAAACTTCTTATCAAGATATATCGTCCTTCGCCATTGTGCAGTCATGCATTTTTGTTGAGTTGCTGTATAAGATTGGTTCGTAGTTTAGTAGCTTGCATATTGCCCAAAGGGTAGATCCAGGCTTTTCCCAGGAGGGAGTTGTCAGGGGAAAAGATGCTGCTAACCTAATGTCTGATAATATCCCCTAATGTGCCATCATGCGTTATACATTTTGATATTGTGCACATTCTACTACATAACTTAATGTTATTCAACTCTGCACATACAGAAGTTTAGTGAACAGAAAATACAGGGACATACAAAGTCAAAAAAAAAATCTGTAGATTACTTTTTTGGGAATAAATATTGCTCTGTTGTTCTGGGGTCTGTAAACTTGATGTACCTTCTCCTTGTGTGTGAGACGGTTGAATGGGACGCACTCTCGGTTACTGCGTCCCTCGTCGTTACTCGTCAGCTGTTGGATTGGTTCTGCCATGTCTGTGAACAAATATGTCATTCATTTATCACAGTATTGGTCCAATAAGTAAGAGATAATAGTTTTTGTTTCTGGACATGGTCAAAGGCTGCTTTCACACGCGGCGACAAATTAGTCAATGCAGAGGTCAAATCCTGGCCTCTGGAACTTTTGAGATGCATGACTCTTGCTTAACGCACATATTCTCCCTGCTATAACTAGATGTTTGCATTCCCAAACCATAAACGTAATAATGACTGAACACTACTAATTTGTAAAAGGCTGTTTAATTGCAGGCAGATCGTGAGTAGGACTGGTTGTCAGCTGGCCTGGCAGAAAGGCAGCGTGCTGGGCCAGGAGTGTGAGAGTTTTATAGAGGCGGAAAGAAAAATAAGAGGCTCAAAGTTGTTCAGACTGTAGACTGGTTTTAACATGGATTAGAACTCAAGGCATTTCGTTTTATACTTGCAGCCTTCTAATAACTGAGTGGTTAAGCGGTAAATTACTTAAAAATGGTGGGAGATTAACAGAGGAACAGAAAATGTATCCTCTCATTTTACTTCAGCTAACTTCATTCGGAAACTGATCCTTTGATCTGATATGATCAACATCACCTTCAGCAAGATACAACATTTTTCTCAAGTAGTCTAGCCCATAATTGGATAGGGTGTCATTATTACGGATGAAAATCTGTCATTTTAGGGGTGATAGGATATCTATGGCGATGCTGTAAATATTGCAATCATGTATGTGTGTTGTGATACGCTATTACGATTTTTGTCATTCATTTCTATTTGGAGGTTTATTCTAAAACGTTCGGTGTCCGCGTCCCTCATTGATTAAAAAAAAAAAGTAGGGCATTTTGCAGACGTTTTGGTCCAAAGCTACTTGCAGCCGTTCATACACACACCGACGGCAGAGTCAACCATGCAAGGCGACAGCCAGCTTGCCAGGAGCAGTTAGTGTTGGGTGCCTAGGTCAGGGACACATTGATAGGTGAAATTTATATGAATGTGGCTGAACTGAACTGAACTTCTGTTGGACGGTACTATTAACACAACGTTTATGGCTTCAAACCTACATAAGTATTGCAGAAACGAGGAATCCAGCTTTTTCCCCCCCCCCCAACCCTACATTTGTGGTGTTTGGGTGAGGACACTGCATGTTGGGTTGCTGTACGTTGCATCAAAACTGACTGGAGAACAGCATCACTCACTACTCCTGAGATTTTAAGGAAGTCGGTAATACAATTTGGTAATAGGAGTCTTGTTTACAGCAACTAATCCCTCAGTCTAATTAAGAACGTTAGTGTGCTCAACTGTGTCAAAGGGGAAAGTGAAAGATGAATGGATCAAGGTAATGCTTTAGTGCTTGTTCTTTGTTTAGCTTATTCGAATTTCAATATGGAGGGGGGGGGGGGGGGGGGGGGTGGAGAGACAGACAGGGGCTGTACAGCATGGCCTCTCTCTCACTACCCACTAGTCGCCTGAGCCTATCAGGCTGTTTGTATTGATTGACTAACCCTAGTACACATCCAGATCAGCTGACTGTTCTCTCGCTCCCCCCTCTATGTATTTAAAGCCACTAAATACATCTAAGAGAGAAGAACAATGATATCTTTGTTAGGAGCTATCAATGAATTTGAATGAGGCGCTAGGAAATGTAATGATTGTTGACAAGGCAGTATTTTACTTCCAAACATCAACAACATTATCAACTAACTTATGGGTGGCTTTTGTTCCACTCCAATTACAGTTAACTTGAGCTGCAGCGCTTACGACAGGAATTGGGGTCAGAAGCCGGGTACAGTAAACATGCTAGCTAATCCTGCTCAGACAGAAAGCGTTTTGTGATTCCAAACTGTTGCAGTACTATGAGTAACATGGGATATAAACCTGTTAACTGAATATCGAAAATAAATCATTCGTAATACAAAGATGATGTGACCCTGCGGCCAAAAAACGAGTCTGTCCGTGCCTGTGAACCCATGAGTCATTAACCTACTGTTGCACAGTATCCAGAGTCCATTCTGGCTTCCTGCAAGGCTCAGACCCAGATTTACATGTCATTAAATATAAATCTGCACCTTCGTCTCTAAAATAGTTATTCAAACTGCACCAGATTTACTGTACATTTTATGAAATAGTTATTCGCATGTATAGACATTTAAATCAGTATCGCGTCTCGATACTGATGGTTAAATGTGTCGTTTGTTTCATTTGATAGCTGAAACGCACTACTTTCGACGGCTAATAATGCCGCGCGTTTCCATACGGTATTTTCAACTGGGGTTGATCATAACCCCAAGTTTTGTTTGGAACATAGCTCTGGATATGCGGTCTAGTTTAAACTCCAAAAGTAGGTCAGCGTGCACACTACAGCAATAGGAAATAAATAGGCGAAGAGATGCCATGCGTCATGTTGATTTTCACTGTGCGTACAGTTCAGACCACTGCGAAGCGTCAAATACAGCGTGTTTGCATACAGTGCATGCAACACAGTGTGTTGTGCAGACAACTATTCGTCTTAACCACTATTTTGTCAGGTCTATTTTTTACTCAGTGGTTATACCTTGAGGGACCTCCACTTGGTGACCCCTTGCGACGTCCTGCCAATAGTGCAGCAGTCGGTCTTCTCCCTCCTCCATGGTCTCCGTGTTTTCATCCAGACTGCCCGTACCTGACAGCGGGTCTTCCGAAAACGACTCGAGGTCTTCCAACGTGATCATCCCATTCCCAGATTCGGACTCGGGCCCACCGCCACCGCCATTTAACTGGCAGCCGCCTCGGTCCATTATTGTTTCCAGACGAGTCCTCGACTAGGAAAAAAAAAATGCTGCAAGATAAACGTTTTATTTCCAACGAAATTGTAATGGTCTCTGCACTGTTACAATTTTAAAATTAATAAAACGTCTATTTGTAAACCTTTCAGCGTCGGAATAGGTCAACGACATGACAGAAAACAAGGCAGTACGTGGATTATCCTCGCGCATTTAGCCATCATTATTTTGAATAGAATTAGCTCTATCTTCCTCTATATTCTTGCGAGAATCAAAGCAGAGAATAATAAACTAATCTCTTTACGAGCAGTGTGTGACACTTTCCGTGGCCAGGAAGCGTTGGATGTTTATAGGAGACGAAGGCGAACCACGTGACTCCTTTCTGCAGCTGACCCCGCCCTCTGTCAGCTAGTTCAGCCGCTGAACCTCATAATTTGAACAGTGATTTCGACGAATCTGATGACCGCAAAGTCGTTAATTTCGAAGATTTTTTCTAACACTCAGTTCCTGTCCTATTTAAATTGAATAAAATGTGTCAAATCCACTCTAAAGTGTGTGTGTGTGTGTGTGTGTGTGTGTGTGTGTGTGTGTGTGTGTGTGTGTGTGTGTGTGTGTGTGTGTGTGTGTGTGTGTGTGTGTGTGTGTGTGTGTGTGTGTGTGTTGTAGTTTTAAGAACTCACTGTATGATGCAAAGTATTGGTATGAACTTTCTCCATTTGTGTGTGTGTTACTTACTACTACGGTATGATTCGGTTTATGATCGATGAATGTATCTAATCTATATCGTTATTATAGTTGTGTTCAAAATAATGTGTCCTCAAATAGTTAGGCTACTGCATTCAGGGCTTGGCACCATGTTGCTTTCTTCCTTCAGCACAGAGCAATTATATTATAATTGCTACTATATAAATACTATATACAGTCTGTGTTAAAGCTTTCTTGCAAAAATAAATACCCCTATTAAGCTCTCTCACACACACACACACACACACACACACACACACACACACACACACACACACACACACACACACACACACACACACACACACACACACACACACCACTTCTCATATTAAAGTCCCCCGTCACTGTAGATAAACATCTTAACCAACTAGGTGTCTGGTTCTTCTGAGCATCTTCAGTTAAACCCTAATCATTAATGTGTTGCCATGGGACACCCTTAAGAGAAAGGGATCCCCCTGTTTCCGCGCAAAATTTTAATACTAATCATTTGTAAAATGAATTGGGTTATCCCATGGTTACGACCCACGCCAACTTTGTTATACTTCTTTATTACTGTTTTTGTGTACAAGCGTTATAATGAGTGATGTAGATATGAAATGTGTCTCACATCGTGGCTTTATACTGTGAGCATCCGAGAAGCTAAACCCAACGGGACGTGGACATCAAACTCAACCGCCGCCCAGATGGAGCTCCATGCAACCCCACCACGGCCCCAGTGTGATTTTGTCATTTCGCTGAAGAGTATACTGAAAGGCACTTTGATGTCATGAAAAGATAGCCATCTGCGTTCAGAGCAGGGTAGAATGCTCACAAACTGGTTGACAGAGACTGGCAAAAAACATAGGATTTTCCTCCTATTTTTTTATTCTTGTATCATTTCACTATCTTAACAATTTATTATTTAGTTCAAAAGCCTAAGAGGATGTTAATCTCTTTTCACATCTAATTTGTCTCACTAATGTGTCCCATGGTAATCCCAGTTATCACATGATTGACCATAGGGGGCAGGACACTCCATGTGGGGTGTCCAAGCCTCAATTAACAGAGACAGCTTTGGTCATGTGATCTTTCGCCAGCAGTTTTCTGTGGTGCACTGTATAAATGGCATTGGCATCTCATTTGAACTTTGTTCATTTATATTGTGCTTCAGCTTTAAGTTGCAGTTCTAATGGTATTATGTGTTATTTAATAGATGTTTAATTCAGAGTTTCAGATATTAAATGTCATTTTAGATTTAGCAGTCAGCTAAATGGTTCATTATCCTGACATTTGCTTTCCATAGTTCGGCTTTCTGTTTTTTGATTTAGGCCAAGGGTTTAGGTTAGCACATGGTGTCTAAAAGGGACAAATCTTGTAGTTTCAATAAAGAAACATAATGTATTCATAATTTGTAAATAGTAATTTTGTCCTACTCGTTTTCTGTCAGGCATAAACAAATCTTATATAATTCCCGGTGATAATCAAAGTAAATTTGAAGAAACAAATTATATTCTGGCATTATTTGGAACATGCTTTAGAGGACTCGACACACAATCAGCACCTTACATTGCCTAAAGGAAATAATAAAAGGAAATAACATGTACAATTAAAATAGAAACGGCAAAATACTACAATAGAAATGTGTGTAAAACAATGAGAATATCCCGATTACTCCATCTAAGAGAGTACACTGAATCACAATTACAATTTTGAAGTTTAGAAACAAGGTCTTGTTGATCAGGACAACTTTTTCTGCTTATCACAGTCACCATAGATCTGTGTCTCCGACACAGAAGGCCTAATGACACCAGTCAATCCAAGGCAGATGGTGAAGAAGCCACAATACTATCCTACCTACATTGTTGTGACACCACTTAAGGCATCGGTGGCATAGCTCTGTTGATGCTTTCAGAAAGGTCAGCCAAATTAAAAGCCGAAATCTAACCCTGTTCTTTTGACTCTTGGAGGATCTCCTGCTGTAGGCAATCTCTTTCACTGGCAGATTGCCAGCTAACAAGCAGGGATGGAGAATGGTGGCCGGAAGCCCTACTGGCTATTCCAAAGTATTTGTTTTAATGGGCAATTAAATGTCCAATAAAAGCATAGTGTATCTGTGAATTGGTAAATTGGAAGGCAACACATAAATCGTGTCTTTGGTTTAATCCATGCAATACATATTGTAGACTGAATATATACTCTCTTTTAATCATTATTTCATACTTCAGAGATGTTCAGTAGGAGCTACCAAGTCCCAGAACACATGCTAATACACAGCCTTGTTCACTTTGTCTAAAAGTATAAAATATTATTATTCACATTTGAAAGTCAAAATGGAGAATTATTTTCTCTTAAAACTTTTCTTTGACAAAAAAAAACCATCCCCTGTATTCTCATTCTGCTCTGATGCACTTATCTGCAAGAATCTGGTTCACCTGTAACAAAAAATGTGACCCATTTTGTTAACTTTATTTACTAAGAGACTTACAGCATTTGTATATCAATGTGGATTTGTAAATATTTTTTACGTGGTTTTGAATACGATATGGTGTGTTTTGTGTGTGTGGCACCTAGGTGATGGAGAAGTTTACGTCCCGTCTGACCCAGAACCAAGTGATGAGCCACAAGAACCTGCGCTCTCTCACCAAGTTCCAGATCATCCTGGCCAGGGACCAGTTCAGGAAGAACCCCCCGCCACATATTAAGGTAATTCCATCATATTCTGTTATTGTATTTAGCCTTTGGTGTTGTGCATTTCAATCTCAAATGGATTTTAAGATTTAAAGATGTGTTTTGCTTTCTTTTTTTTATGGTTTTTCGTGAGCAATCACCTTTTCGTTCCATATTTTGTAGTATCAGGAGATCTAGTTTTCTATCTTCAAAAAAATTCAGCTCCATGTATGCATTTGCAGTTGTATTATACTCGTACATGACCAATATAACCCCTTATTGAAATCAACAATCAATAACAAACGCTAAATACTGGCGCCTCGGTATACATCATGATCCATTCAGTAGTAGTTGGCCTTGCTAATATCATAAAACGCCTAAACAGCAGCTCCAAAACACTGTCCGAGTTCTGTTCCCTTCACGAGGATCCAGTTCTTCTCCATTTCCTTTCTGCTGGTGCTGAAGGCTGCTCTGCTCTCTCCGTCTCTCGGCCGTCCTCAGGGCCCCCAGCAGGGTGCGATGGAGGGGGACTTCGCCCTGACCATCAGCCTCTGCCATGGCTACGAGCTGCTGATGCAGATGGGCCTCCGCTCCCTCTTCTTCTTCGTCCAGGGCATCATGGACGGCTCCAAAGGTAGGTCTCCCGCATGTCAAACAAAAACAAATCCTTAATGATGCTTACTATCCTTCTTGTCTTGCTAGGCTTGGCAATGCCTCACTCACATCTGCTGTATAACGTGTGTGTGTGTGTGTGTGTGTGTGTGTGTGTGTGTGTGTGTGTGTGTGTGTGTGTGTGTGTGTGTGTGTGTGTGTGTGTGTGTGTGTGTGTGTGTGTGTGTGTGTGTGTGTGTGTGTGTGTGTGTGTGTGTTGCTAGTGATGGCAAGGGCACGAAATGAGTTGCAGAGAACTCCAGTCTTCATGGACCTTTACAAGGAGATGGAAGCTATGTTTATGAAGTCTCCTGCTGGTAAGTGTTTTGCCCCTAATCGGTGGCCTTCAAATGAGAACACTCTTATAGAATATCAACTGACCTTTTTTGATGACGTGTCTACGCATTGTGGATTGCATGACGTGCTGCAAGACTCATTTCTTTTTTGTATCATGTTTAAACATTCAACCTGTTACATATATCTGCTCAACACATGTCTACCTTTTTGATATGACTTGTAGATCCTGACCAGCCGTTCATTTACAGTCATCCCAAACTGAAGAAGCTGGAGGAGGTTGTCCTGCAGCACTTCAGACTATGGGCAGAGAACTCCGCCAACAAGACTGGTGAATCTTCTGTGGCACCAGTTTTATGAGGACCTACGACAGTAGTACAACATTGTTTCAGTTGAAACAATATATATTTTAGGGGGTTCACATTTAGATTTGAGCTGATACTTATAGCTGTTGAATCGAAATCCAAAGTCAAGCCTTATCTCTCTCTCTCTCTCTCTCTCTCTCTCTCTCTCTCTCTCTCTCTCTCTCTCTCTCTCTCTCTCTCTCTCTCTCTCTCTCTCTCTCTCTATCACTTTCACTCTGTTTCTCCTTTTGTCTGTCTCGCTATCCCTCTGTGTGTGTCTCTCTCCAGAGACCACGTCGGGTTCTGCAGAAGGAGGAGTGAGCACCCGTGTCATGATCTTCTCGTCTTTCCGCGAGAGTGTGCAGGAGATTGCTTCCATGTTGAACCAGCACGCACCGCTGATCAGGGTCATGACCTTTATGGGCCAGGCCTCGGCGGGTAAGGGGGTCAAAGGATTCACCCAGAAGGAGCAGTTAGAGGTATGGAGGAAAGCAAATGTTGGGCTTCTGCTTGGCTTTCAAAGCCCCGTTGCGGGCCCGTGCTGCACTGTGTGCATTTCTCACTGAATCCATCACTGTTGTGAACCAGAGTTCATCTGGCCCTTATTCTCCACCAAACAAATGGCAAATTTGAGAGGGAAAATATTTCCTTAGATGATTAGGACATGTATGGATGGGTTTTAGCTACTGTCGGGGTGACCGTAGCTCAGGAAGTAGAGCGGGTTGACTGGTAACCTGAAGGTTGCTAGTTTGAATCCCGGCTCCTACTAGCGAGTGTCGAGGTGTCCCTGAGCAAGGCACCTAACCCTAACTGCTCCTGACTAGCTGGCTGTCTCCCTGTGTGGTTGACTCCGCCGTCGGTGTGTGAATGTGTGAATGAAAAACGTCAGCAAAATCACCTAAATGTAAATGTTTAATGTGTCAGTTAATTTACTTTTGGAAGAAGAAGATGAGTGAAGCCTACAAGGTGACTCTGCAGGTTTAATGGCTAGTCCTATTCCGATACTTTCCAACAAGGACTTTATTAAAGTTTATTTACCCAACACAAATGTCAAACTTGAATTTACTAAGTAAATGAAAACCATTTGTAGAAAGGGTTGTTTCTGGCTTGGAGTGGCCCCAGGGTTTGACTGTTGATGTAGCTCACAAAGAAGGAGCTTGTGTGTCAATATGAGGGCCTTGCTATCCTCAATCTCTTCACATTCCGCGTGTTCATCTTGTTCTTATTGCTCAGTGTTTTGACCAAAACATGGCAGACTTCCAATAGGGCATTTTTAATAGACAGCATGAAAATACAAATCCAAACCTCATTCTCTGCTGTAACTCTGGATATGGGATTTATCTGGTATCCTTGTACTCGTGTCCCACCCATATGTATATTTTAAAAATCTCCTGGCTCACTGCAGGTCTTAAGTATTTATTCTTGTACATATTGCCATATTCCTTGATTTTAACTGTAGGAAACCTTTCTTTCTTACCGATGTTTCACATGCTGGCAAATTTACCATCCCACATACAACGTAAAAAGTTAGCTTTGAGTCCAATCTCCTTCTACCTCACACCTTTACACCTCATTTAGAAAATGGTTTCAGTTCATTTAATTTAGTATTTTTTGCCGTTTTCAAATCCATTGCAATAGTAGCAAGGCTTCAAGACTCAAGAGTTGTATTGGTCACATACATAATATACAAGATATGCCGTGAAATCAAAAGTGGCAGTGCCTGCAGAGATTGTGCAGCATTCAAAATATTAAAATAAGGTGACCAATAGAATAAAAATAAGAAATAAAATCACAATTAAAACAAATAGCCCTATATAGAACAACAAATCTGTAACAGTTTAAAAATGATTAACCAACAGACATCCCTCACACCTTTCATTCAGATATCGCTCCCTCAATCTCCTAGGTGGTGCGTAGTTTCCGCCAGGGGGGCTTCAACACGCTGGTGTCGACGTGCGTTGGGGAGGAGGGGCTGGACATCGGCGAGGTGGACCTCATCGTGTGCTTCGACGCCCAAAAGAGCCCCATCCGCCTGGTGCAGCGCATGGGCCGCACGGGGCGCAAGCGGCAGGGCCGAATCGTGGTCATCCTGGCCGAGGGCCGCGAGGAGAGGGTGAGCGTCTGCGTCGTGAGAGGCTGACGATGAGGACCAAACGTTTTCTTCCCTCCCAAAAGAATAATGTTGAAGTTATGATGGTTATTTCCGTGTCATAGCACACAAGGGGACCATCCCACACAAGACACCGCTATAACTACACAAAGAGTGTAGTACATACGCAATTAAAATACACTATACAATACAATATACAACACATCCGGCACCGGATGAACATATTCCTCTTTGCCCACGCCTTTTCAATAAAGCCAGCAATCACAATTGTTCTATATTTGAATAGGCCAGCTATCATGTCTGTGTCACGCATATCATTTATTTATTTAATATCGACTTTCTTGAATAACCTTTGTCGCAAATCGTGATCATTTTTTTTTTTTTACATTTTCAATGACATTGAGCTCCAAAAAGGGAAACAGTCTATTCTGAATATTTTCCTCAACAGACCTACAACCAGAGCCAAATCAACAAGAACAGCGTGGACAAGTCCATCGTGGGCAACCAGAACAGCTTCCACATGTACCCCCACAACCCCCGCATGCTGCCCGAGGGAGTGACACCGACGCTGCATAAGATGCACATCACCTGCGGCCAGTTCGACCACGGCGACGGCAGCGGCGGCGGTGGTGGTGGCAGGCGGGACTCGGGAGGTCGGAGAGCCCGCTCAGAGGGCCAGACACCCCTGATCCACCCCCAGAACCTAGGTCGGTGGGACCGACCCCTCGCACATCCACTTCCCTCGCTTCTGGAGGGAGACACCTGTCATCATTGGGTTTTCTGTGTGCTTCAACTGAATTGGGGACCAAGTTTGCAGAGTGGACATTTTTTCTGGTTTCCTGTGCACACTTGAGAATGCACCATTGATGCACTTTAAGGCATAACACAGAAACATATTTTTCACTTTCCCTGGATGTTTCTTGGACATGTGTATGTTTCGTTATATTTTGGTTTGTGTGTGTGTGTGTGTATTTGTGTGTGTACGTGTGTGTGCGTGCGTGTTCTTTGACGTGTGCTCTGATACATGATGTGTGCGTTGTAGCGGTGTGTCAGAGCAGCGTGAGGTCGGATGGATTCCTGAGCCCGGCAGAGTATTCCCTGTGGGCCTCCACCATGAGGCTGAGGGAGGACGAGGCTCAGCCGACCCTGAGGACATCGCATTTCCTGTCCCTGCCGTGCACTCACACACCTACTGTGAGCTGTCTTCCATTCTCTATTCCTCACTTTAGTTTCTTTATTTTTCTTTCTTTAATCGTTGGTTCTTTCTTTCTTTCTTTCTTTCTTTCTTTCTTTCTTTCTTTCTTTCTTTCTTTCTTTCTTTCTTTCTTTCTTTCTTTCTTTCTTTCTTTCTCTCTCTCTCTCTCTCTCTCTCTCTCTCTCTCTCTCTTTCTTTCTTTCTTTCTTTCTTTCTTTCTTTCTTTCTTTCTTTCTTTCTTTCTTTCTTTCTTTCTTTCTTTCTTTCTTTCTTTCTTTCTTTTCCTTCCATTCCCCTGTCTGAATATTTCATCCTAAAGAATCATGTAATGGTGTACTGTAGTGTTTTTTAAAATGGCCTCCTTCCTCCCCCTCTTGTTATCTGAAGACCCCCAGGGCGACAGACTCCCCTGGGAGGGGCCCTGGGGCCAGAGAGTTGTCCTTATGGGAGTGGAGGCACTGGCAGAACCGCGCCCTGCCCACCTACTCGGTGGACCACTCCTCCCGCTGTGGTCACTTCATCCAGGTGATGGAGCTCATAGACCGCCTGCGAGAAGAGAGCCCTGAGGTGAGAACCACGACAGCAGCGGTGACGAACTCATTGTTCAGAATTCATTTGAATAGATGTTCTTTTAGAAGCATTCTGGCCTTCACTGGCTTAAGATCAAACAACCAGGAGCTTAAGACTTAGCGCTCACTGTCTAAACTATTAAACTTTTTACATTCATCTTTGAATGAAAAAACTAAGAATGAACAGTGAAAGAGAAGTCTCGAAGGAGTCAGCTGAGTGGCATGTGAAGGCAGCGATTTTTGGAGCATGGACAAGAGAGTTGTCTGATGCAATACACAATAAAATCACAGACACACACACACACACACACACACACACACACACACACACACACACACACACACACACACAATGCTATATTATAAAACAATGACATAGCTACTTACTTAGTCATTTAGCAGTATTTTTATCGAAAGCAGCTTAAAATTACTTTTTTATGCAAATTTCGGGTTAGGCATCTTGGCTAGAGCTGGGTTTCGATTCAAAGAATCGATTCGATTCCGATTTTTAAGTTTCAGAATAGATTTTTTCCGATTTTCTCAGATTCCATCCGATTCGATCCGATTTTGATCAGATTTCCGTTTCGATCCGATTTCGATTCGATCCGGGGGTTAATGTTATTAAAAATTAAAAATGTATTTGAACCGTTTCCTTCACTTCATGACTGTGTAGAGAAGCAACATATTAAAACTAGTATTATATCAATATTAAACAGCAAATCTTACAAGTATTGGTAGTTACTGATGGCTGGAAGACTGATGAAAAGGTTAAGGGTCAATCTACCTTCAAGAAAGATAATTCAGGACAATAAATGGAGGACATCATTGAGGTGACTATATCTGCAACAGTGGATTCCTACTGGGACACTAACCAGTGCATTATTATTATGCTTGAAAATAATTAAGAATTCACCCAAAAGCGGTTGCTACCAAAAGCATTTTTCGATTTTTCGAGCGAATCGATTAAAAATCTGAAAATCGATTTTTTTCAACACAGCTCTAATCTTGGCAAAGAAGCTGGTATTTTCTACATCCATAGTGTTGTGAAATAAAGTAATAATAATAATCGTGAAACCGTCAAACTATGGCATCCCGCCGACTAATCGTACCATCAAAATCTATAATCGTTGCATCCCTACTATCCCTACTATCCTGCCCCCTGATATGCTACTGTTTTTAAACGTTTGGTATTTAATCTCGGCTCATCAAATTGCAACGGTTTTTAGTTTTTTTTATTTATATTTATTTTGCTCTATTTGTCATTGTAAATGAGGGAAACCTCAATGCCCTATGAGTGTAAATAAAGGTTTGACGTAAAATGAAATGAACTATGCATCGAATGTGTCTTGCTCAGGGAGGATGCAGTTACGAAAAGGAGCTTCTCCCTCACCTCCACAAGGGGGATGTCATCGGCCTCCTCCAGGATGGACAGGCAGAGAAACCCTCCAAGAGACCAACCAAGATGAACCCCAAGGCCTGCAGCACCAAGAGCAAAAGCAAGAGCTCCAGCCGGTCTGCCAGCGAACTGGAGGGTATCGGTGAGGAGGAGGAGGAGGAGGACAGGGATCACGGCAGAGGGATCAGGTCATTCTCGCCATCGACCACCGTCCGGGGTAAGCCTCTGATGGAAGACGACCCAGATTTCATGGGTTTCAGAGATGAAGAACAGTCAAACCACGACCCCGGAAGGATTCCAGAGACGCGGCATGACTGCATCGTTGAACCCGAGGACGACAACATTTCCGAGAATAATAATCTTTCGTCCCGCTGGGATCTTGTGGGTGAACCACCTCCCAGCATCGGCGTCCACGACAATGACCCAGGGCTCGAGGAAAACATTGAATTCCAGGCCACGTTTTACCTACCCAGAGGAGTTCCCGTGGTTTCTTCCTCTCTCAAATCCCTCCCAGAGGAACAGAAATCGGAGCGTCTGAGGGTGATATTGGCCAACGTGGCGGAGCTGCTGTCCAGGTCTCCCCCACCGTTACCCTTAGACTTTGTCATAGAGGAGGACATGTTGGAGATTGGGTCACCTGATCCCCCAATCCCTACCTCACTTCCTCCTTCCCCTGAACAGGTGCTGAGCGAACAGGAAGAGCAACATCAGCCCCTCATCCAGGTCAACTTTGACCTTGATTTAGATGATGATGATGATGATGATGATGACGATGATGTCATCGATTGTGGGGATGTCATGATGAAGAATGACGACCCTTGTGCCGACGATGTGTGTGATGTTCCCGGTACCTCCGAGCCTATCCTTAATCCTCTGGAACCTGAAATTGAAAGTGTAGCTGACAGCCCGAGCTGGGACGAGGTGTTTGGTTATGCACTGGACCACAATGGACCAAGAGATGAGGTTTTTGTTGATGACGAACCGGGCAACCAGGATTTCAATCAGCAGGTGGATGATCGTGGCAAAGCAGCAAAGTGTACGGGGAGAAGGACTGAAGAAGAAGCGGTCGGACGCCGGGATGGGGATGTGAACGCTGGGAGAATGCCAGCAGGACCGTTGCTCGTCGAGCAGCGAGCCCCGTGTCGAGTGGCCGGGCCGAGTTATGCAACCGTCTTGGACGAGAGCATGGATCTGTTTGGCGACGACGAGGCATTCCTGCGAATGACTATCCCGGAGTTATCCACACCGGAGGAAAGCTTCGCGGCAGACGCACCGCCGCATCCCAAACACCTCGCCGATGGCGTGAAACACGCCGAACCAAGCGTCTCGCATTTTGCGGTGGGGAGTGCATGTGACGCTATAGACTTAACGGAAAGTGTGCGCAGACGACGGGCAAACTGCTCGGAGATGTCTTCTTTCTCTGGTACGAAGCCCATGGCGACCCCAGCGACCCACAGCCTGCCACCCACACACAGAGTCGTAAAAACACCACGACGCGGTCACGACAAGACACCGCCTACCGCGTCGGAAACGTCTCCAGACTCGCGCAACGCGGCACCGAGTGGCCACGGAGCAGACGCGCTTATTTCCCATGCCGGGCTAGGTCGCATCGACGATGCTTCTACCACAGAACCACCGAACGTGGATTCGTTAGACGACTCCTGTGATTTGTTCCCGGTGAA
Organism: Gadus macrocephalus; assembly: GCF_031168955.1. Taxonomy (NCBI): domain Eukaryota; kingdom Metazoa; phylum Chordata; class Actinopteri; order Gadiformes; family Gadidae; genus Gadus; species Gadus macrocephalus. Next base: position 16,393,630 of record NC_082386.1, read on the forward strand.
CTTTGACCTTGGATATTCTCTGGACGACTCCGAGGAGGAAGCTGTGCAGGAGGAGGATGAGGGTGTGGTTATCGCATCTGTCATGAAGGCCTCACCCCACTGGAAGGAGCAGGGACTAGGTGAGGTGTGTTCAGCGGTGCCCCTGCCACCCATCCCCGGCTCTTCCACCCCTCTCCACGGCCACCGCAGACCAATCGGACCGGGGTCCTGTGGGCGCGGACTCCCTACCCCCATATCTCATTCGGCCCCCCGCCGAGAGGGGGAAATCAGTCACATCCTGGCCACACCGTTGTCCTCTCAGGGCGGGCCTCTCGCGTCCCCCAGCGCTTGGGGGACTCTGAGGCGGACTCTCCTCCCCGGTCCTTCCCTCTGCCCGCCGGGCGGTCTGAAGAGGAAACAGCAGCAGGAGGAGGGGGAGGGCCCCAGCAGCGAGGCCAAGAGGCCCAACACAAGCCGGGCGGGAGCATTCGGCATGGAGGACAGCAGGGGAGCCAAGCCTTTGCGCAGCCAGCCTGCCACTGATCCAGGTGGGTTTACCCTTGCAAATAGTTCTTGCTTCCTCTCATGTTTGATGTGATCTGATGTGTGCGAGTGGGTCAGGCTCTTGGCTACGCAGTGTAGCCTTTGAGTTTCATGAAGATTCGTTAAGAGTTCTTGTGTCTGGAAAAACTTTTTATTATGCTCTGTATAGAATACAAAGTGCTTTGTGGAAAACGTTTTTTGTAGAGCACTTTGTTTAAAATGGATGAATGTTGGAGCACAATGTAGTTTACCTTGCTTAAAGGATCTGGCAAGATATCTGTCAATTGCCTTTTGCCTGTTTTACCCAGATCCAGAGTTGTTTGGTTCTAAATTCACCATTGTGCATCTAAAACGGGAGTTCGCTGGGTGAGCATTTGATTTTCCGTTAGCCACTTTCATTGACCTTAAGGGTTACTGTAGCATAGCTCCTGTTCATGTAAGGGCAATTACACTTTCCAAAGATTTCCCAATATGTTCGGAAAAATCTGTGCCTGTTGCAACACAACAAGATCGTAGTTTGTCTACAAACACAGAAGCTATTCAACACCATTTTCGGTGCTGTGATCTGGGTAAGACAGGAAAATGGCAATTCACAGATATTTTGACACATCCCTTTGAGACCAGGCGGTAAAGACCACTATTGCGCTGCCCTGTTCTGCCCAGGTCTGTCCGACAGTGAGGAGGAGGTCCAGATCAACAGGAGAAGACCGCAGGCCAGGGCTAACCCGCTGTCCTCACCAAATGTGGTGGGCCATTGCTTTTGATGCACACTAGCACTGTCAGATAAAATACACATGCTTGACTTGTAAAAAAACGCACAAACTGCTAGCATTCACCGACATGCAATTGGTTTGTAACATACATTTGTTCAGTGTGCTGTCGCACACTTGTAATATCAATGTCGACACGTTTAGGATCAAACAAGTGATTTGCTGTGAATGAATGTAGCAGACCCTTTTACTCAAAGCAACGCACTGTGGATTTCAGAAAGGGGTATAGGCATCTTGCCAAATGATACTTACAGGTAGACTTTTGAATGTGAGTCAAACACAGTAGACCAGAGTCGACTGTCCTGCTATGATACTGAATCGATAGAACAAGTCAATGGCCTATTCCCGACGGATGCTATTATCGACAGGAAAGTCACTGTGAATGGATGGAGCAGTGTTGAAGCTGGCACGGCCTGATGCTTATATATATAGGTCACATTTGCCTTTATGATGTTACCAAACCACTCCTGGTCAATGCATTCAATGGACACCGAAACACAATGGTACTCCCCCATTTAGAAACCCGGTATGGCCGTCAACCAGGTGGTCAATCCATCCATTACAGAATAGGTTTTAAGGGATAGACAATTATATAACAAACTGTGGCTATCTGATGACTACTCGGGCTTTTCAATGAACTTCCATATCCTGTATCTAGGGGCCAGAAAGTACCCTTGGCTTGGCAACTGGGGCAGAGGGTCTTATCTGGCCAGCCGATACCAGTGTTACAACACAAAACAATTAGGTCCTCCTTTCAGATGGACATTGGATGTTCGAGAAAGAAAACAAAAGGGTAAAATGTTATGCGTGTGTTTACGTTTGTATCTTGTGTCTCTGTATGCTGCTGCTGCTGCAGTCCAAGATGTTTGGCCACGTGGATTCCCCCGTTATGGTGAAGAGGAAGAAGGCTGCAGTTCTGAACATAGTAAGATTTGATGTTATATTGTATTGGTATTTATTTGTTTAACATTCAATTTGATCAAAACATTTATTCAAATCACTGAATAAAATGCAATGAATATGGTTTGTCTGTGCTGATGATAATACTGATCAAAATAGTAAAAATTGAACTTGTGTCGCTGTGTGCTCCTTCTAGTCTAATATATTAAGCGATTTGGGGGAAATCCTGTTATCGTGATAAAGAAAAATGCTGCATTGCTGAATAAAGTTAGACTTCCTTTGCCTTAGTGTTATGTTAGTTTTTTTAATTATACTACAGCTTTATTCTATACCTTATGGTCAAATCATTTAATATAATGGATATGTTATATCTGTACTCTCTTATCTATATGATGCACCTTTGGTTTTATTAGTTTCAGTCAGTGTTGAACTTCTCCTGTGTGTTCAGTCCGAGGAGGCGCCAGAGGGAGCCACGTCCGACGATGACTTCCAGAACGACTCGACGTTCTCGCACAAGCCCCGCCCCTCAAGACCCACCGGGCCAATCCAACAGCAGGGAAAAACTCTGGTCTGTCTTTTCAATAAACAGCAGCCTATCAGACACTTTGCTCGTACTTTACTCGAGACATCGACTCCCATCATAACACCAAGCATGTTGGAGTTGTGCGCGTCGTCATGGATCTTGGTGGGCATGTTCATTGTTGTTAGTCTGCCTATAATTTCAACTGTCACGATTAAAAAACCGACCAAAACAACATTTGGATAGTCTAGTCCATGATTGATGAGGAAAATATTTTTTAAACCTCTGAATTCGTTATTCACTTTGTCAGTCGCCGCTTCCATGAAACATGACCTTATTGTTTTGTGTATCTTGGTTCCCATGGTTCCCTTTATCAGAAGACCAAGCGACAACGGGGGGGGCGGCACTTCCTGGACGAGGAGGCGGCGCTCTCAGAGGAGGAGGGGGAGGGGGTATCTTCTGACGAAGAGGACGGTTACCACCTCAACCGGTCTCTGGAAGGCTTCGTCGTGGACAACTCAAACCTTTCCCAGGGGCTCAATGGTTAGCTGATTAGCTTAACTAGACCCCGTTAGTGGTCAAAGTAACAGTATTATGTGAAGTGCTTACATATTACTGATTGATTTGTATTTGTCGAATGTTATTTAAATCTATGAGCAATGATTAAGAACCCCTTATTTCGCGGATTCTAATCTTACACCCCCATTATAAGTACGACCCTACACTAATGTTATGTTGTGTGACTGACACATCTCCACTCAATCACATTTCAATGCGTGGAATGTAAAAAAGTAGCAATAGGTAAACAAGCCGTAAACAATGCATAACGTATGCATAACACCTTTTGTCTCTTCTAGAATCTGAGATGCACGGGATGTATCTGAAGTCCCTGAGAAGCCCAGTGGCCGCCGGGCACAGGTTCAAGATGGTCTACAAACCCTCCCACAACATGAACATCTTCTCTCAGGTGCTGAACCACACTCCAACCTTAAAATGGGGCTCGGAAACATGGCCGGCTACTAACTTTCGGAACCTACACATATCCTCCTTTGCGATGTCATCTATTTTACACGGATGCATGGTGGATGAGTAAGCCTACCATTGGAGGTTTGAAGGCTTATTAATGCATCATACATCTAGGTGGACACTCCCACTGGTGACATCACTATGGGCAGTCACACCTGGAGGTAAAATAGGGGCCGTTTAAGTACAAAGACAAAGCCAGAACAATGCGTTGATAGTTCGCGAACGATTCAATTTACAGATGCTTTTATCCAAGCCAACCTAGTGACTTTCATTTATAGAGGCATGTCCTTAAAGAGAAGGCGGGGGTTATTCGTCTTCTTCAGCCTACAGCTGTACTGCAATCATCGGGGTTTGAACCCGGAACCCAACCTTACCCCTCGACTATCCTGCAACGCCCGCCTTTCCTGAATCCCGTCTCTTCTCCCCTCACTCTCCCCAGGTTCCCGAGATGGACGAGACCTATGCAGAGGACAGCTTTGTGGTGGGCAGTCAGGAGGAGGAGGAGGAGGAGGAGGAGGAGGAGGAGGAGGAGGAGGAGGAGGGAGGCGCTGAGGATGAGGTGGTGGCTCTCCCAGAGGTCTCGTACGTGGACGGGAGGAAGCAGTACACCACCAGGCGCCAGGTGCTGCTGCACCACATGAGGTCCAAGGCGGGTTCTTCCGGCCGCCGTGGGGCGGGGCACATGGGCGTCCCGCCGAAGCCGGATGAGACCGGCAAGCGGTCACGCATCGTGAAGATTCAGGACTCCAGTGAAGAGGAAGAGGAGGAGGAGGAGGAGGAGGGAGAGGCGGTCGCTGTTGTTAACTCCGCCGCCGCCACCCTCTTCAAGCCATCTGCAGTACTAAATGATGCGACCCTGGACAAACCTCCACAACGACAAAATGCTTCCTCCTTCTCTTACTCCTCCTCCTCCTCCTCCTCCAGTATAGCATCGAAGATCTCCTCCCTAAGCAGGAAGACGCCCCACGCTTCCAGTACGGACTTGTTTAGAGAAAGGTATTCGGTCGTTCGTTTTCTAGCCATCCTTTACGGTAGCAGACTGATGGGACTCATGCAGACTGACATGCTTTACTTCTACCAGCAGGTGTCGCCAGAGGTTAGAAAACCAGGCCCGGTTGTCTGAGGAGCTCGACTTTGAGGAGTCTGAGTCCATGTTGGCCCCGCGGAAACCACCAAAGGTAGCCTCACCAGTCTGAAAAGCCAACCAATAACTCCCTAAAGAAAAACAAGGATGGTGTATTTTGGATAGCCGTGTGTCTATTTCACCAATTGCTGAATTTCAGTTACAAGCTGATTGGTTTTATGTAAATGAGAATGGGCATATCACGGCTGACTTGTTTTACTGGCTCGGTTAAAATGGTTAAACCAGGGTTTAGTTGTTCTTCCGTTTCCATTTAAACCTGCACGAAACAGCAAGCCTTACGTTAGTATGTGTATGTGTATGTTATATGACATAACGCATGTTTCTTCATTCGATCAAGTCGATAATGGACGTGGTGTTACGAACAGCTCCTTCGATGTGCCACAAAACAAACTGATCCATATGATGTGATATGATGTTTCCTCCCCCAGACGACCACATCCACCCCGTCGTCGAATCCCCAGCCCTACAAGCCTTTCGGTCATGCTTTATCGACGGACAAGCCCTCCATGCTTCCCCCTGCCACCACCATCACCACCGCCCCCACCACCACCACCACCCCCACCAACACTACCACCACCCCTGCCACCGTCTGCATCCTGGTGGACAGCCGCTGCATCAGCAGCAGTGCGGACCTGGTGAGCGGCCTGCGGCAGCACCACTCGGTCAACGTGCACGTGTGCTCGCTGGACAGCAACTACTTTGTGCTCAGCAACCGCATGGCGGCGGAGCGACACACCCTGTCGGAGTTGGCCGGCGCTCAGAACCGGAAACGGCTGGTCATGAGGGTGAACGGCCTGCAGGGCCTGTTCGAGCGCGCCTGCTTCATCGTGGAGAAGGACCCCACCAAGCCAGGTGGGTGGTGTGGCCTCTACGGTCAACAGGGATTTGAGTCAATGTCATCATGGAGAGGATATTTATAATGGAGAACCATTACGCTATACTTTTCCTTTGGCTTACTTTCTTCTGTCTGTCTGTCTGTCTGTCTGTCTCTCGGTCTCTCTCTCTCGGTCTCTTTCTGTCTCTGTGTGTCTCTCTCTCTCTCTTTGTCCGTCTATCTGTCCCTCTCTCTCTTTCTCTGTCTGTCTCTCTGTCTCTCACTCTTTCTCTCTCTCTCTCTCTCTCTCTCTCTGTCCGTCTGTCTGTCCCTCTTGCTCTGTCTCTCTGTCTGTCTGTCTGTCTGTCTGTCCCTCTATGTCCGTCCGTCTACCTCAGGCGAGGTGGGTCGTTCGTTCCAGCGGACGGTCTTCTTCGAGGGCACGCTGGCGTCGCTGGTGCAGGCCGGCGTGCGTCTGCTGTGGAGCGACGGCGTGCGGGACAGCGCCCGCCTGCTGGCCGACCTGGCGCAGCTGGAGCAGAGGAAGGGCCAGGCCATCAGCGTGCCCCTGGAGGTCAGAGGTCAGCACCGGCTGCAGGCCCTGCAGTTCTACCTGGCGCTGCCGGGCGTCGGCTACGTGCACGCGCTCCACATGGTCCACAACTTCGTCTCCGTGGCCCAGTTCATCACCAGGTGAGGACATGTGTGTTTCATCTCTTGTTGAAAAAAACCGGACATTGTCTGAGAATCAGATCCAGCGTCAAACATTAGTCATTTTTATGACGAGAAACTATTGTTTTCTCTATGGTCTATAAGCTTCCAAAAAACAATGCGAAGGTCGTCTCTACTTTACGTTGGCTTTGTGTGTGTCCTAAATGGACACGTCATAAATATATGGCCTGTTAAGCCCTTTGAGACTACCAGTGATAAGGGCTATACAAATCGGATTGAATTGAACTTATGTATTTTATTATTAATTGAACGCTAACAGAGGCAGCTAAATGGTGTTAAAAACCAAGCAAGGGCTTTGAACCTAAATCCGAAACACAATTCTGCAGACCTCCAAAATGGAGAGATGTTCTCCTCGTTTGCCATTGTAGCCACTGTCACGATACTTATTGAGGTAGAGAGGCAGCCGAGGAACAATCCGTGTATCGTGCACTGGAAGTGCTTATTTTTCCTGACAGACACACACCCATAAGGTAAGTCTGAAGGGTTGCAATTGGCCCGAATCATCAACCACCACGTCGTCCTTAATGAAGCTAGAAGCAGCTCCCCTTCTCTGGTGCCTGCCAGATCCCCAAACAGCTGCTGTTCATTTCCACAAGCATAGAGTGAAGGAGTAATTGGACAGAGAATGCAGGAAATAGCTTTGGGATGCAACCCTTTAATCTTCCCTACCACCGTGGTCCGCCTGCCCCTAACAGCTCCGTGGAGGCCATCCAGAAGGGAGGGGGGATGAGTCGTAGCCGAGCCGAGGACACCTACCGCTGCATACGTTACTCCTGCGACTCCTTCCTGCTAAATACCTCCTCAGCCAAGAAGAAAAGGTAGCAGGCGAAAGCTGCAAACCACTAAATCACTACTGCTCAATTTAGTTTTTTTCCTCATCCTTTGCACTCTAATCATGTCACATTTTCCTTTGCAATACAATGCAATAATTTGTACCTATTATTTTGTACCGGACCATATTGGACCTTAAGTTTATCATTATTTATTGCTGCTCGCATAGTGTAGAAATCTTGGTTGTACTGAGTTTTTCATAAAAATGTGGATGCCCTAGATTAAATATGGTATTTTGTTGTGCCACTTGTATTTGTGTGCAAGTATTAATTAATATAAATAATTGGTTCACTTGAATGTTCCTTTTCAGATGACGTAAGATAAAATGGGTCGATCCTCTTTGCGATTCAATAAAGTATAATTTAAGTATTACATTTACCTGTTATAAGTTATGTCAACTGCTCTGCAATGTCTACCTCTTACCACTAAGACTATAAAATAAATGTTGGAACTGGTTTATTCAGTCATTCATTAAAAAAAAAGACAAATGGCAGATTCAACATTCACAGATGTACATAACACAGGCAACAGTGGTGAACATTTTACAAGGCCAGCGATCACATTCATCTGTCAAATGGCATGGCCCAGGATTGGACGATTTTAATGCAACATGGCACAGCTAAAAATATATAAAGTAATAGAAGACTGAAAAATGGTCTCCACATTGCAGAACCAAACTCACAGATAATCCCCTTGTCATTGTGCGATTGTTTTTTTAACCCCATATACACTTCATATTTATGATACAGCAGTTTCTCAAAACAAAATGAAGGTACAGTAGAAAAGAACTTAATCTGATTAACTAGTTTGGCTTCATTCAATCTGAAAAGATCATAGTTTAGAGTTAACAAAGATAATTTATTTCAAATAAGAGCTTCTCTTTCGGCTAAAGGGATCTTTGTTGGTGTATTTCCAAACCGTTGCCAAAGAAAACCAAGAGGAACATTTAAAATTAATTAATATTGTCCACTGGATTGAAACAAACGTATTGCTCAGATTCCCATCCATACAATCAGCATAGAATCTTCCACTTGACAAAGTCCCACAGACTCTACAGTAACATGACTTTTCATAGGAAAGTTCGGATCTTCTGGAACTGTATAAAGATCCTTAAATACATATAAATATAGTATCCAAAAGTATGTAGTGTACATGTATGGCTACCTTTTAATGTGTAACTGAGGATTTGGACGTGGTCTGCTGGTCAATTGTAAACTGAAAAGGCCATGTCTTGTGTCCCAATTCCATTCCTGCTTTATTTGACCAATTTCAAAATTGTACTCTTGGTTGAGCCTCAAACTTTGAAAACATGAAATTAATTAACTAAAAACAAGGAGAGTTTAACAATCAGTGTATGAATCCAAAAGCTTTTTAGCATCATGTAGTAGTTTTGCAAAAAGGCAAAGAAAGTAATCATACTCTTCTTTTTAAAATAACTATTTGGAACAAAATTACTTTTCATTCAGATGCATTTCAACCAGAGTACTGAATGAATACTCACAGAAGACGAAATGAAAAAAACAAGTGTTGCTTTGACCTAAACAATTTCCTATGCAGTCCACATTAAACTCACCACATGTAACACACTGCTATGTTAAGTGGCAATGTAACCCATAAAGTCAAGCATCTTGAGAGGCCATCCTGGTCTGGTGAGTTCATTTAGTTACTCTCTGCAGTCAAGTCTGGGGATTTAAAATTGAACATTAATAGGATCGTTCATCTAGAGGGGGAAAGAGTTACAGTTCATGATTAAATAGACTGAATGACAATGATAAAATATTAACAAATCTGCAAGGAAGGTTTTTCTCTCACTCTGATTCACTGGAGAATGCAAGACATCCCTCCCCCTTCTGGCCACCATTGTACATTGTATTGTATTGTGTTGTATTGTATCATAGTACTTAACTGTGTAGCAACTGCAGTAGCTGCTATCATTGCTGTAACACGGGGAATTGGTTAGCCTAGCGATTGTTGTACACTTGGTTCTATGAACATCCTTTCTGTACCGACAGCGATATATTGTTGCACTTCTTATGACAAATGTAACATCCATCCCCTCTTTTTTTTTTTTTAAGATGAAATCAGTTTTATTTAAAAGAATAATTGTATTTGAAAATCAAAAACACAATCCCGTAAGGATAAGGACATCCAGGACTCTCTACTGTCCATATAATTCCAGAGGAGTGAGATGTGGAGGGGTTGGCACGGGTTTTGTTATTCTCCGAAACACCCAGTTTTTATGGTGAAAGGAGCATAGAACCAGATGGGAGTTAGTAAAATGAATGGTATAATAAGATATTATTACCAGGAAGTTGTGAATGTATATTGTGATTTAAAAGTCTAGACCCCGTATATAAGACGACCCCAATGTTTCAGACAAAAAAAACTAGGCTCATATTCGGGTCAATACGGATCTACCCAGCCAAGGCCACACTGATATTCCTTGCGAAACACAAAACTGCGATATCTGGATGGCCTCACGAGGCTACATAAAGTCACCTAAATAACGAATATTAAAACAATCGACTCGTTACTAAAACCAAGGATGTTCGTATTTACAAGTACAGTTGTAATCTTAAAATACACAAGAAGTGGTCACTTGTCAAGGCGCTCCAAGGAGTCAAGTTCTCTTGGAATAGATGCTGCTGCGTCTCCCGACGATCGTCGATGGTCGAAGGCCCTGAGAAGCAAAGAAAGATGCAAAGTGTGCTGATGCATGGGTATGCTTCAGCTCTGGACCAGCACACTAACCCCCCCCCCCCCCCCCCCTCCCTGGTGGGTCAGGGAGGGCTTGGAGTTACATGCTGGTGGGCTCCACCGAAACAGCCTGTGTCTCACAGTCCTGGAGGGCGGAGCCATCGCCCTGGCGCATGTACATCAGGAAGAGCGTCACACTGGCGAAGGTGGTGGCGTTGACGGGGAAGGCGCGCAGCAGCGTGGACGTGAGGCCGCGCGTGAACACCCGCCAGCCCTCCTTCTTCAGGCTCTGCCGCACGCAGTCGGCGATGCCGTTGTACTGGTGGACCCCGCCCATCCCGTCCGCCTGGAGGCGGGACTTGATCACGTCCACGGGGTAGGTGGAGAGCCAGGAGGCGATGCCCGACATGCCGCCGGCGAACAGCAGCTTGGGGATCATGTAGGGGTCGTCGGGCTCGCAGCCCAGGCGCCGCGTCAGCACGTCGTACGCCAGGAAGTAGATGCCGAAGCCCGGCGTCTCGCGGATGACGGTGGTGACCATGCCGCGGTTGATGCCCCGGATGCCCTCCCGGCGGTAGATCCGCACCAGGCAGTCCAGGGAGTTCTTGTACAGCTTCCGCGAGGACTTCTTCTTCTCGCCCGTGCCCTGCATCTGCATGCGCGTCTTGGCCAGCTCCATGGGACAGCAGATGACGCACTGGATGAGGCCCGCCGACGCGCCCGCCAGGAACTGGTTGGCCGGCGTGTCGCGGCCCAGGTAGCGCATGGCGTTGCCCTGGACGCCGAACACGATGGCGTTGATGAACGTCAGCCCCATCATGGGAGAGCCGATGCCCTTGTACAGGCCCAGCATCTGCGGAAGACGAGGGTGTGAGCGTGTTTCAGTCAGATGAATGGGACAAACAGAGTAGATGATTACACTTTCATCTACACCTTCTCTATGGCTGTCAATGAGGAGGAAAAAAAGCTCTATCGCTAAATATGCACCGGAATTTCCCGCCTGGGATCAATAAAGTATGATATTATCTTATACGCTTCATGTTGATCATGACGTTAGAGTTTCTGCACTTCTTTAAAAAATAACTGTATAAATGTATCTATTTGCATATATATTAATGTTAGTGTTAAAATCTGCGACCACAACCATGCTGTCTCTGTCTTACGCTGAAATCCCAGAAGTAAACCATACGCTGATAGACCATACAGACACACTCCCCCAGGCCTCCGATGCCAACGTGTACAAAGGCTTAATTTAGCCTTTACAGAAATAAGGCCCTGGCTGACCACAGCTAGCTGATATGCTCTTTGACTTCCCCACTGGCGATAAGATCCATGCTCTGGGTGGATGGAGCCAATAGAGGCAGCGGTGCATAATAACTAGAGCTGTAACCCGACACCCACCATCATGTCGTCCGATTAGGCCATTGAATTCAATTTTACACTACATTTACTTCTCTTTTTTTTTTTTCATTTAGCTTCCCAGACCTTCTGATATCAATCAAAGCATAAAAAGGTTAATTGAAAAAAAACTGATTCCTAGCTATAGGAATCACAGAGGAGGTTAGTAAATAAAATGTCTGGGCCAGTAATGGATCCCCCACTTGGCTTGCTGGGAGATACCTCTTCTTTCTAAGAAGGATCTAGCTCTTCGTTCTCTTTCTTGGAAGCCTATATATATATATGTTATTATGGTTGAAGGAAAAATCGGATTCACATTTAAACAACTACTGCAAGTGAAGGGACAGAGACAAATGAGACCCGAAACTCTGTAGGGTCACCAAACTGTGACATTTTAAAAGCGGTTAATAGTGAAATCGGTTAATCACTGCATCCCTACTTGTGGGTTTGTAGACTAGCAAGAGCGGGTGACTATGAAAGACAATAGCCAGCTGTGGACAGCTGCTCCTTTCAGGGTATAAGCAGAGTACATTATATATCCTACATTACTGTCCTGACCATAATTTTTAAAAGTGACATATTATACCACCAGGTGTGACTGTGATAAGCCGTTACACGCCCACTTGTGACGTCAGAAAAGCAGAATTTCAAAACGGCTTGTTACGGCTAATCATACACACACCTGGTGGTATAATTTGTCACCTTTAACAATGTAAAGTGTCATTGCATACAGAAAAGAAGCGGACACAGTTCTGGTGGTACAGTAGAACAAGATGTTCAGTTTACTCACCGACTCCTGGCGTATGATGGACTGGAAGCAGTGGTAGGTCCCCCTGTAGAGGGGTTTATCCACACTCTGAATTTGGAGCCTCACCTGTTACGCAAGGCCAACGCGTAAAGGGCAGAATATAAAAGACCAGGGACACGCTGCACATCAAACGCTACATAGGATCTTCATGCAACAGCTATTGTAACACTCATCAGGAAATACTGCTTCCAAGAAAATCGTCACGTATCAGTACTTTCCAATAGACGGAACAACGTCTCTGCCTCCGTTTTTTTCCTCTACCACTGATAACTCAAGAGGGAACTTGGTTTGAGAAAACAAGAAGGCCTTGGACATACGAGGTTACATTTCCTTGGAAAGGCTGTCCGTCTCTTCATCATTTACAACACAGTAACACCGTTGTTGTTAAAGACAGCCACCCTCCGTCCCACTACTCACACACACAACTACACACACTCATAGGCATTCAGAACATCAATCTATCTTTAGTGCACACGTTGATTACCACCCAACAAACCCAAAAACAAGTGTAATTTCCTGGAGACCGTTTCACAAATGTGTCCCTCGTATTAGTTTAAACTACTGTGATTGATTCAAATTATTAGGTCATGGCCATGGGGAGATATGAGCAGCATTTTAACTGTAGGAATCATTTTTAGGGATAATGACAAAAGACATGCAACATTTGCCGGTGGTAGTACTGTTGCTTTGTACTCATGTCAATTCGTTATGACTCATTAGATCTTGTCATTCTATTCTATCTTTGAGTTCTGTCATCAAAGTAAATAACAATAACCTATGGCCCCCCCACTGGTAAATCAACTACTGTATTTTCTGATGCATTCCACACAGACGATGCACTTAAGTTTCACGTTTGTGCATGACACCGTCCTTTTCCCATCTGTCTGTGCTGAGAAGCCTACAGTTAAATTACCCAGTGTAAATAAATGCCCTATACTTGGGTGTAAATCGTTAACAAAAAAAACCTGATGCAATGGTGTCCTGGATAGCATGGCTTTAAAAACAGAGAGCCAACACACTTTTTTTTTATTTTACGAGGGCACTAGAGCCTTCTTCGTTTGCTATACATGATCAAAGAGTACGGTGACATAACAGTGACCCACCTTTACTGTATCAAAAGGATGTCCAACCAAAACACCAGCAGCGCCTGGGAGATAATAGAACACAAAGATTTAAAAATCAGTCCCCACATAAACATAAACATTTACCAAAGTACAGCACTCTTCACAGGATGGAGCATGATAAAACCTGCTTCAAATCGTATTGATGTGTGCTTAGAGACTCTATTAAAGACCATTGAGAGTAACATTTTGCAGACTACAACTTAATTTATTATAAGTAATATTACTATGCATGTGTAACACAGACATATATAATGCTTAAAGGCTTGCCTATATTAACAATCTCCACAGACAAATTACAATAGTTAATTTTGTTTCATTCATCAGTTGTGTATGATGCAAACGAGTAGATACCAGTGTTATGTCAGAAAAATTGAATTATTAATCACAAAGAATATCGTGGCGCTGGAGGTTACAATACCATTATCATTCAATCTCCCTTTGACAGATTAACTGACCCATTCCCCGGGTCACGCACTAACGCTATGGTCGCAACTGTAACTAGTGATGGACTGCTAATGCCACATACCACCACAATTTATGCATTGCAGACACCATTACCCAATTGTAGTCCACAAACCCGGTACAATAGCGTCCCCCCCCCCCCCCTAGTCTGAACTCAAGTATGGAACGTTGTGTGTACACACCCAGATGAGGGGTCTTTTTTCTTCAATAACGTGGCATCGACCTGATGCATACTCATAAAACTGAAAGCACGTTGGCACACACTTAAACGCAGCAGTGCTAACTTCTTCCTTTCAAAATGCTACCTGCATGAAGCTAACTGAATGGAGCTCTCGTCATCTGCATCTGATCATGGTGGTGAAGTATGTATGAGTTATAAATGTAGGATGTATTGGTTGCAAAGAATACTTACCTCCAAAGCAACCCGCGGCGAAGTCCAAAGCCATCCCTCTCTGAACGTTAGCAGCTTTATATTGGTCAAGCTAACTAGCGAAGCACAAAATTAATGACCCACAACTCCTTACTATTTACTTCTAAGGTTGTGTATGGAGGTATTTTGCTTAATACAATTTAAAATCCCAATTTGGGAATAAGTAAACTAGCCCCTGATAATCCAACCAGCATGTGATTGGGGTTTTCAAAGTTTGTTGATGAAAAAACCCTCCAAACTTCTCTTTCTTGTACACTCTGATTTGGGCCACACGGTATTCTGGGTATAATCCCGGATGGATTTAAACGGGGGCAGATTAAAAACCTTCTGTTAATATAACAAACTACTCTCCCCTTCCTCTCGGCTGTAGATGGTCCGGCTACTTAACTCAACTTCCACAGACACGGCCTTTCTATTTCTGTGGTGGGAGGAGGCGGGGGGAATACAGAGTCAAAACGTGTGCCTGTCCTTTTTGAGGAAGCCCAATCGCATCCCTCTGGACTAGACAACTCCCCCAGCTGGTCCTGTCCACCCCTCTCAGTCATTGGCTGCTGCACATACCGCTTTCACGACGTGTCTCTGGACACTTTAACCCCGCAATATATTCTTAAATTGATCTGGTGACATTAACGTCTGGTGACAAAACTCAAAACATTGATATATTACCACGGGCTAAACATGTGGATGGTGGCCAAGCCTAGAACAATGATTTATTTTCTCTATTTTCACTTTTTAAATGCAGCGCTATAGGAAATCAGCAATTTGCATGCTTCTCTTTAAATAACATCTTAGATAAAAAAAATATGCATGTCATTGTGATAAAGACATCCAAAGACCTGTTCAATTGTATCTAGACTGTATTAGGACGGAAACGTTAGAAAAGTTAGGGGTTAATCGCAGTAAGTGTGATTATCTTCCATGTGCGTGGTTAATTTGGTTGACTAAATACTATCAATCGAAAATCTAGATATACAACATAGAGTCTATTTGTTGATTTTGGGGATGCGTAAGACTATGTCGGAGAAGGTTCATGTTTACAAAGGCATTGCCTGTCATGGTAGCTTTGTACGTATTGCAATGTGAATGAATTACTGCATTCAGGACACTGCACACTTGCTATGAGCTAAACCAGAAGAAATAGGACTCGGGGAAAGCTGAAGGTTATTGGATCTGGCTCCTTACGCAGACAGTAAAACAATTAATAACAATCATTTTTTCTAGAGCATCGTGACTTTTTATGTCATTTTGAATAGGATGAATAATACACAATCATTCTTTAGTCGTTCTGCAATGACAATAGCAATGCAAAACTATCCAGGTATGAATCTCATGGATCATGATATAAATGTTAAAAGTATAATATTTAGCCAGCCACTAACTTAAATGACTTCCATTCCTAACTTGTAATTTGAACTGCAGCTACTGTTACAAAGTACGTACTAGTACCAATTGGGTGCATACTGTGTGCAACAGCTGAACACAGTATGCATACAATTGTTACAGACAACAGGGGATTTAACTGATGAGCAAAGCTGTGCCACCCATCGATGTTCGCGGGCTCAGTCGATATGACGTATGAGATTGTGGGGCAGAATAGCCCAAAAAGCATGCTGGCTTGCATACAAGTTCGACCGAATGTAGTGCAACATCCTGGTGTTTTCGGCATAGGCTACTGCGTTTTAAAAATCATGTATTTGGACATATACTAAACAATTCTGGCATACTAAATAGTATGGTAGAAATGGGTATTGGAACGCAGGGTTTGTTTGACTTGCCGCGTTTCCACTGCAGGGTGCGGAACGGATCGGATCGCAAAGGGGCGGTAGGGAGGGGGCAGTATAGCCCAGCTCAGTTCCGAGGTCGCGTTTCCACAATCGCCGCGGCAGCTACGTAAACATCGTAAACAACGTCTTCCTCCGCAAGAATGCAGACGAACGTCTTCACCTCCTTGTTCTATGAAGGTATTATTGTAGCAAAAGTCTTTAGCACCTGTAACTGCAGAATTTGAATGCGTACACTAAAGTCACAGTAAATTTGAAGTCGTATATATTTATTTTGCATGTGTACTCTAAAGTCACAAATGTGTAACAGTACATTTGTAGTCGTAAAAAAAATATAAATATTTTTTATACCATTGTAAACACAAAATAGGGTCTACGAGTAC
The DNA here is from genome assembly GCF_031168955.1 of Gadus macrocephalus. NCBI lineage: Eukaryota > Metazoa > Chordata > Actinopteri > Gadiformes > Gadidae > Gadus > Gadus macrocephalus. The sequence goes on from NC_082386.1 coordinate 16,409,972, forward strand.
GCTAATCTGTGTTACAGGTGCACAAATCCTTTTGCTACAATTATTGCAGCGCAGTTGGTGCAAAACACATTCGCACACCCGTGTTTCATAATCTGAGAACATGCCCAAAAGGTGTGCATTCGTAAACCCAAATTTGAACAAATGCATCAGAAGTTGCACATCTGTGAACGCTATGTTAATTCAGCATTTTAATGAGCGAGCACAAAACCATTTTACAACTGCTCGAATCTGCTCCTGCAAGTCTCAGCTGTGGGGTTTTTTGCAGGTTGTTTTGCAACACCCCTAGGTGGTAAATGTGTAGCAAAAGTATTCGTATCCGTAGATGACAGAGCGTCCGTGAGCGGGACAAAATAGTCCCGCCCATAATTTCCTAATCCAATGAAAATCGCCGGCAGGGATGCATTTCTCAAATTACACTGGGACCCACCCCGTGCCAGCCATGGAGCTATAAAGATCGCAGCATACTCAGCACGGGATACGTTTCTTTCTGGAGAAGTGAAGAGGGCGTCCTACTGAACGGAGATGGGTATCCTACATTATGTTAAATGAAATGACTTAGTTCAAGTGAATTCCCCCACCTCGGATACCCACCTCCGTTCACAACACATTCTCACTCCGAGCGCGTCGATTTCTGACGAACGGTCAGTGACTTTTGCTTCAGTTTCTGACGCAAAAGGGTACCCTTGCGCTGCTTTTTTAGACGCATGGGGTTTTCAACTAGTTACAATGTAACCCTTTGACGGGGGACCCGATGGCTGCACATAGAGACGCTATGAGCATTCATATCCCATTGGCTAACGGAGGACCTTGCGCTTCTTTTTTCGACGCAGGGGGTTTTCCACTCATTGCAATGTAATCCCTCCACGGCAATATATGAAGCTATGAGCATTCATTCCATTGGCTAACGGAAGAGCCGATGGCTGCACATAGAGACGCTATATGAGCATTCATCCCATTGGCTAACGGAGGACCTTGTGCTTCTTTTTTCGACGCAGGGTTTTTTCCAATCATTGCAATGTAATCCCTCCACGGCAATATATGAAGCTATAAGCATTCATCCCATTGGCTAACGGAAGAGCCGATGGCTGCACAATAACGGCGATTTTACAGTGACATCTGTGACATTCCTCAACACAACTACACCAACGTGTCCTTGTTAATTACACAACATGTATGGGTTAAGGCTCTGGGCATCAGTTGTCCTGTTTGGTGCTTTGATTGAGAGAAACAATCGTTTTTTTGATCAGTGTTGGGTAGCCGAGCGTTGGGTTCCGTTGGGTTCCGAGCGCGTCGATTTCTGACGAACGGTCAGTGACTTTTGCTTCAGTTTCTGACGCAAAAGGGTACCCATGCGCTGCTTTTTTAGACGCATGGGGTTTTCAACTAGTTACAATAACCCTTTGACGGGGGACCCGATGGCTGCTGAAAACCCCATGCGTCTAAAAAAGCAGCGCAAGGGTACCCTTTTGCGTCAGAAACTGAAGCAAAAGTCACTGACCGTTCGTCAGAAATCGACGCGCTCGGAGTGAGAATGTGTTGTGAACGGAGGTGGGTATCCGAGGTGGGGGAATTCACTTGAACTAATGCCGCTTTTCCACTGCATGGTACCAGCTCGACACGACTCGACACGACTCGACTCAGCTCGCATTTTTTGCGTTTCCACCGCGGTACCATGGTATCTGGTACCTGAAGTGGCTGCTTTTTCTAGTACCTACTCGCTCTAGGTTCCAAGCGAGCTGAGCCGATGCTAAAAGGTGACGTCGGCAGACGGCCGGCGACTGATTGGCCAGAGAGTGTGACGAAGTCACGAGAGCGACATGGAAACCATGCTGGTAACATCCATAGCAGCGCCGCAGCCAACATGTTCCACTTCTCCAACTTCTTCAACATGCCAGCTAATAATAGTAATGCGATCGATGTCCTCCATTGTTGTTATGTGGGTTCTGTCCATGTGTGGGTTGCGTATGTGTTGTTTGCGTCGCGTACACAAATACGTCACGGCCCTTTCGCGCAGCCGACCCCGCCCACGTCCAGGAGGTACTATTTGCGGTGGAAAAGCACCCGTGCTGCTACCGTGTCGAGTCGTGTCGTGTCGAGTCGTGTCGAGTCGAGCTACATGTGCGGTGGAAAAGCGGCATAAGTCATTTCATTTAACATAATGTAGGATACCCATCTCCGTTCAGTAGGACGCCCTCTTCACTTCTCCAGAAAGAAACGTATCCCGTGCTGAGTATGCTGCGATCTTTATAGCTCCATGGCTGGCACGGGGTGGGTCCCAGTGTAATTTGAGAAATGCATCCCTGCCGGCGATTTTCATTGGATTAGGAAATTATGGGCGGGACTATTTTGTCCCGCTCACGGACGCTCTGTCATCTACGGATACGAATACTTTTGCTACACATTTACCACCTAGGGGTGTTGCAAAACAACCTGCAAAAAACCCCACAGCTGAGACTTGCAGGAGCAGATTCGAGCAGTTGTAAAATGGTTTTGTGCTCGCTCATTAAAATGCTGAATTAACATAGCGTTCACAGATGTGCAACTTCTGATGCATTTGTTCAAATTTGGGTTTACGAATGCACACCTTTTGGGCATGTTCTCAGATTATGAAACACGGGTGTGCGAATGTGTTTTGCACCAACTGTGCTGCAATAATTGTAGCAAAAGGATTTGTGCACCTGTAACACAGATTAGCGTACTCGTAGACCCTATTTTGTGTTTACAATGGTATAAAAAATATTTATATTTTTTTTACGACTACAAATGTACTGTTACACATTTGTGACTTTAGAGTACACATGCAAAATAAATATATACGACTTCAAATTTACTGTGACTTTAGTGTACGCATTCAAATTCTGCAGTTACAGGTGCTAAAGACTTTTGCTACAATAATACCTTCATAGAAAAGCGGCATAAGTCATTTCATTTAACATAATGTAGGATACCCATCTCCGTTCAGTAGGACGCCCTCTTCACTTCTCCAGAAAGAAACGTATCCCGTGCTGAGTATGCTGCGATCTTTATAGCTCCATGGCTGGCACGGGGTGGGTCCCAGTGTAATTTGAGAAATGCATCCCTGCCGGCGATTTTCATTGGATTAGGAAATTATGGGCGGGACTATTTTGTCCCGCTCACGGACGCTCTGTCATCTACGGATACGAATACTTTTGCTACACATTTACCACCTAGGGGTGTTGCAAAACAACCTGCAAAAAACCCCACAGCTGAGACTTGCAGGAGCAGATTCGAGCAGTTGTAAAATGGTTTTGTGCTCGCTCATTAAAATGCTGAATTAACATAGCGTTCACAGATGTGCAACTTCTGATGCATTTGTTCAAATTTGGGTTTACGAATGCACACCTTTTGGGCATGTTCTCAGATTATGAAACACGGGTGTGCGAATGTGTTTTGCACCAACTGTGCTGCAATAATTGTAGCAAAAGGATTTGTGCACCTGTAACACAGATTAGCGTACTCGTAGACCCTATTTTGTGTTTACAATGGTATAAAAAATATTTATATTTTTTTTACGACTACAAATGTACTGTTACACATTTGTGACTTTAGAGTACACATGCAAAATAAATATATACGACTTCAAATTTACTGTGACTTTAGTGTACGCATTCAAATTCTGCAGTTACAGGTGCTAAAGACTTTTGCTACAATAATACCTTCATATTGTTCGCCCAAGCAAGCTTTTTACGCGACATGTTAATTGTAAAGAATAATACCTCGAGGCTACTGTTTGTTTGTTTTTATCCCCGCGTCACCCGGAAGTGACGATTCTGTCGACCAATCAACGGAGGGGGGGTGTGGCTAGAATTCCAGGGTACCCTTTCAGGCGTCTGGTCTCGTTTTGGGTACCGCAACGGAGGAGTCCCTAGAATGGGGTCGGAACGGGTACGGCAAAGTCCGGGTCACGCCCACTTTTGGCGGTGGAAACGCGATCCGACCCGCACCTTTGCGATCCGATCCGTTCCGCACCCTGCAGTTAGCTACAGCGCTTGTGGCTGACCGCAGTGATTTGGACCAATAAACGTCCTCTGAGGAACTACAGGGAACTACATGATAGATGGTGATATATGTTTCATACAATCCAATCTGAAAATCCCTAACAATAGATGTTTGGTTCCTGGGCGCCCACATACTGGACGGGTACAATACAGAATTACATTTTTAAAAGGACATTTTTGAGTACGCTCTTTATATACTCTCTTGAGTATGTAGGTGTGTTTGACAAGGAATCATTCAATTACAGTTATCTGCAATTTGTATCAGGTCTAGCAAATAATTTTTTTAACACGTTCATTTTTGAAGTGGTCCAGGTTGTCCTAGATGGATTGCCATACATTGGCTTTCACATTCCACGTTTGTAATGTTTGACAGCTGACGTCAGAGTGAGGCACTACGCCGCAGATCAGCCGAGTCATGTTCTCATGATCCATTCAGCCTCTTAGGACAGTATTCGTTGCCGATTTCAGTGTAAAACCACAAACGCATCCCGCTTGAGGTTGTCTTGAATCATAATGGCCAACGTAACGTTTCTACATTTAAAAAATGAACGGTCAAATCACTTTTGCTAGTTTGCCTGATCGCTAGCTTAGGCTAGCTTCCAACCGAGCTTTTTTCATCTTTCTGTTTTATAAAGAATAGGAAGACAATGCATTGCGCCGACTTTCTCGCTGGTTCTGTTGGAGGTAAGTTATATCATTTTCTATGGGGAGCACAGCAGTTTAATGCCTACTTTACAGCATCGATCTTCACCTCTAATGACCATGGTAGAGATTTGTCTTCATTGTGAGTTGGATTCACATTAATATCGCGAGTTAAAATAACCTTGAACGTTGTCTTAACAGGGGCCTTTGGTGTTGCAGTTGGGTACCCTTTAGATACAGTCAAGGTATATTTGAACACCCCCTATAAGCAGTAGAAGTATATGATAAACACATGAAGGCAATATTGAGCCAAACCTCTGTTCCTTTGATGATATAGGTGAGGATTCAAACGCAACACCAGTACACGGGAGTTTGGCATTGTATTCGCTCTACATGCAAGAATGAAGGGGTCAGTTATGCAACTCTTGGCCATCTTTTTGGAGCACATCTCTGATCCTGTCTTTCCATTTAAAATCAATATGACACTTTCTAATTATCTAAATGCTCTGCCCATTGGGTTCCCCTTTTGAACCTTAGGCGAAGGGTTTCTACAAAGGCATGTCCATGCCAGTCACCACCGTTTCCCTGAGCTCTTCTGTGGTGTTTGGGACCTACAGGAATATCCTCCAAATCCTGGGTCAGCTACGACATAGGAGTGTGGATGCTCGACCGGCCAAGCTGGATATCTTCCTCTCTGGGCTTGCTGGAGGGGTTGCGCAGGTATGGAACCAGATTCAGTTGGCCCTAATTTGACTTGATGCAACAGGTGCCAGTCGGCTGTAAGCTGTTTACATATATATATGAACCCTTTTAGCATTTAAACCCACAGCACCAGATGGCACAGGCATTGCTAAATAACCAATTTCAATAGCTGTGTTGGGAACATTATAATTAAGGAGAACAGTTCTTCTAAAATGACTAATAATTAGTAGAATAACTATTCAAAAACAAAATCACGAATTAATTTGCATATGTTTAATTAATGTTTAATTAGAGAATAAGAATAAATGACGGCTGCTCTTTTACACAACTGACCTTAGTTGGTTGATATATTACGTACATCCTTCACCGTCTGTACTCTATGCCTTTTAATTCCTCAGGTGTCTGTGATGTCCCCGGCGGACATTGTGAAGGTGCGTCTGCAATGTCAGGGGGTTCCCATGCAGGGGCACGCTGCCGGGTCGCCGAGGCCCAAGTACCGGGGACCAGTGCACTGCCTGCTGACCATCGCCCGGGAGGAGGGGGTTCTGGGGCTGTACAAGGGAGCCCAGGCACTTGCTCTGAGAGATGGCCCTGCGTTCGCCACCTACTTCACCACCTACAATGTCATCTGTGAGAAGCTGTCCCCCCCGGGGCAGACCAGGCCAGGTACAATAAAGCTTAATCCATTTATACCCCTTACCCCTTCCCCTTACCCCTCCCCCTTGTTTTGAAGGGGGAAGGGGAAGGGGTAAGGGTAAGAAATGGGATTGGACCTTAAGCACTGGTTATGTTTGTATCCTGTATACCCCTATATGTACTGTGCACTGCATTCTGAACGTATTCAGACTGCTGGACTTTGTCCCCATTTGCTTTTTCCTTTTTATGTTGTATGCATTACATTATATGTAACAGTTTAAGCCAGAGCCTTAATCTAAAAGGAATTTAGATTACGTCAATTTGTTGTTCAAAAGAATAGGGAACCTTTTTAAGAAAAACTCTGTTCTTGGTTTTGGGAATCTTATAGGCTTCTGTTGGTACATAAATTATGAAAGAATTACGTTATCCCTTTTAGAATACATGAGTAATGAAGATAACATGAGGAACGAGTGACGTGTATGTGTCAGAGATGGCTAACCTCTCACCAAAGCTCACCCAGCCAGTGAATAAGTAGCGCATTGCAGGATGGCTTTGATTTCATAGTTCAAAGTATACCTTGTATTGCACCGATACCTCCAACAACGCTTTCCTCTCTACAGAGTGGAAGGTGGTCCTGCTGGCCGGGGGTCTATCGGGCACATGTGGCTGGTTTGTCGGCACTCCCATGGACGTGATCAAGGCCCGTCTCCAGATGGACTGGATGGGGGAGAGGCGGTACAAGGGCTTCTTCCACTGCATCACGGACAGCGTACGCACAGAGGGGCCGGGTGTGCTCTACAAGGGGCTGGCCATCAACTGCGTGCGGGCCTTTCCGGTCAACATGTCTGTGTTTGCCATGTATGAAGTAGTGATCCGCCTGCTCAGACCCTCAGCCTAGCGGCTCCAGAGCTGTTCAGTTCTACCTCCGTTTCCCATGACTGTAAGGCCCAATCCCATTTCTACCCCTTACCCCTCCCCCTTGTTTTGAAGGGGTAAGGGGTAGACCCCTTACCCCTTCAAAACAAGGGGTAAGGGTAAGGGGTAGAAATGGGATTGGGCCTAAATTGATCACGCTTCGGGAATTGGCTTATTTTTATCTTTACATACATATGTATGTATATTAGGATGGGATCATTTTCTTGGTCAGTATGTTTTTTTTTTTACTGATGTAGGCTTACGTATCATGATCAAGTTTTTCTCAAAACTTAAAAAGGGACATTTTAAAAGTAAGTAAAATATCAACATTCTTGCATATTTCTTTAATACTTAAAATTTGAATTTAATTAGCTTTTAATGTTTAGATCTTAAGAGATGGTACTTCATACACATCGCCATTTCAATTTTCCGATGCCAAACATAATTGTTGCTCAAATATGAATGCCTCTATGAGGAGTTCTGGACACAAAACCACATTTCCCATGAGCTCTTTTGGCCCATGTACATGCATACTCAAAACATATGCACATTTTGCTGTGAAATCCAATAGAATAGCTGTCTGGGAATTCAGTAACATATTCACGTAGCTCTAATTGTAGCCATACTTGAAACTGTGTTTGCGCGTGACAATATTCCAACCTCCAGCCCATCACTAGGCCGTTAACTGACTTGAATTGTATTAAATATCTTCATTAATATCATTTTCACAAGCTGCGATTATGTATGTGTTCGTAAGGCAGCTGATGACACAATTGTTGTGGCTTGAAGTTGTAGAAAACACTGCAATCTACCTCTATTCAATGTGTACATCATATTTAAGTATAGAGCTATATTTAAACATTGTTAATACTACTACACTAATTTATTCATGGGTGATAACAGATTTGTTTAAAATACTCTGGTCTTTAAATTTTTTTAAACATATTTTTAGACAGTGAAATGACAAACCTGTTCAGTAATTATTAATAAAGGATGTAATATGTGCTCAGTCAGTGTACTGTACATTTGATTTGGTTTTTTGAATGCAGTCCAATTCTAATCCTCCAGTTCTCCTGAAAGATAATATGTAGCCTACATGTCTATAGATGTCTGGAGAGGGAGATAACACAGCAACCAAAACAGTGACTGGCATGAAAAGAATGTAGGAAGGAGTCGACAAGGGAAACCATGACGCTTCTCAAGGCTACAAATGATGTCAATAAATATTGACAGTGTTAAGAATGATCCTTTTCCGTAATGACTGATAAGCTATGCAAGAAAAATTAAACACAATTGTGTTGGGATGTTTAACTACACAACTTTGACATCAAAACGTTTGTTATCCATAACCAATTAATCAATTTTAACTGTTCTTGTCCCTTTATGTTTAAATAGAAATTAGGCTGTTTTGTGTATTGTCTATCATAATGGTCTTATTTGAGGGGTCATATTTCATCCTGGGTTGCCCCTTGGTGATCTTTCAGTGTAAGGTGTATTAGTCCCAGACTGACATTTGGAAAACGATTTCAAACGTACTGTCTTCTGCAAATTTAGTAAAGACATACTCAGTGTGAGGGATATCACTTTACTTGTCATTTGAAAGGATGGGCTGAGCTTAAGACAGGGTAACACTCCTACCTTCGTCGTACACTGATCACAGCCATACAAACATTGAGGTGACACGTCGTGGTTGCTAGATCGTAAGCGTTTGCAATGCCATGCTTCCTTCAACAGCAGGGAATAGCGGGAATAGTGTTCTCGGGGCTAAAAGTTAAAATTTAACGGTCTGGGGGTCATAAATTGTTTGACCATTTCGTCCGTGACATTTTTGCGGTTCTCTTGATGGGCTGTGATCATTGGCTGGAGCGTCTCAATCAACATCTTCTTCAACTCTCCTGTCAACAAAGTACCACTGGTGTAGTCCTGTAGAAAGAGAGAGAGAGAGAAGGCATAGATTAAATTATTTGATAAATATATATACAATATAAAAAGCCTATTACACACGCTTTTTTTTCCTTTAAAAGGTAAGAAGGTACAATGCACATTTTGTTTTAATGTGGTCTTAAATACATTCCGTCATGTGTACGCTAACTTTAAGGCTACAGAGCGTTATATTAATTGCTCCGACTCTTTATACACTAGTAAAAACACACTCATGAATACTATATTCTATTCATGCCAAGTCCAATCTGCGAGATGCGACTAAATTCTACACACTGCACCTTTAAGATTTAGGAAAATGATTACAATAATAGAAACATTGACTTCTAAATATTTTCTTTAAAAGAGGAATCTGTAGAATCTGTAGATCTACCTGTCTGATCTTCTCCAGCTGTTCGTCATCCTCCATGAAGAAGGTGAGGTACATGAAGGCGACGTCAATGTCTGGGTTACCACCTTGCTCCCTGTGTTCCTCGATTGTGTCTTTTCCTCCAGAGAATGCGTGCTTGTTTACCTAGCAACAGGAACCAAAAGGCCAGCTTAGACAATAATAGTTCACTTGCCGTTTCTGGTGCTATAGTTGTTTTTTAAACAGTACAAGATCTGAAGATGAGAAAAGGACATAGCTATAACTGTATCGACGCAAGCCACTAGATATTGCTAAATGGAAAACGTACATAGTGAAGGTATAGGTATATAATTGTTATCATTTCCAACAATCATGTGTTACGGTGTTGGTCCCCTGTGAGCATGGCACTACCTTATTTTTGATCTGCTTTGGGGTGTCTGTGAGGAAGATGGAGGAGTTGGCGTCACTGGCGCTCATCTTGGTCTGGGCCCCTTGCAGGGCAGGGAAGAAGGTGGAATGCAATAGGGCGGGTTTAGGATAGCCAATCCGGGGGGCCACGTCACGGGTCATCCTGAAGTAGGGGTCCTGGTAGTGAGAGAAGAGACGGGTTCAGTCATGTGAGTGTTAAAGGTCCCATGACATGCCACCAGGTGCGAGTGTGATTAGCCGTTACAAGCCGTTTTGGAAATCTGCCCCTCATGACATCACATGTGGGCGTGTCCACCTAGATGTGTGCCGGATAGATGAGCAACGTTTGCTACAGTCCAATGAGTAGGCTGGTAGACTGATCTATCCAGCACACATCTAGGTGGTCACTCCCACCTGTGATGTCATAATGGCTAATCACACCACACCTGGTGGCATGTCATGGGCCCTTTAATGAGCCATCTGGTACTGTTGAGCGTTGTGGTGGTAAGCATCTGTGATGGTTCTCACCTGGTCAATGGCACACGGGATGAGACATTGAACATCCTTCCGTCCTTTGAAGATTTGTGGGAAAGAACTACTGAAGGCCGGTGCGGCCTGGATGGCTGGGAAGCTGATTTTCCCTTTAAAAAAAGACAATGGAACCCATTAGGGACTCCTTTCCATTTAGATAGATGGAAGTTTTGCTCTGGTATAAGATTCTTCTTACCGATGCAGTCACTGTCAGAAAATCCAAAGATGCCTTTGACTTGATTGAAGGTAACATGCTTCTGAACCTTAACCACATTTCTATAAAACTCTGGGGATGAACTGGGGAGGAGAGAATCATTATAATATCAGAAATCTGTCCAAAAAAAAAAATCGGGCACTCGGGTGCATATAGCCACTAGGGTTCAAGTTACCCCATGTAGTCGAGGTCGGAGAAGATGAAGGTCTTGTTCACGTCGAAGCCGCACGCGATGATGTCCTTGGCATTCTCCTCGGCGAAGCGGTGGCAGTCCTCTAGCGAGAGGTCCTTCCACAGGTACTTCTCATCGTCCGTTAACTGGATCACCAGAGGGATGTCGAACACATCCTGTAGCCATCTTGGAGTAGGAGAAAAATCAAAAATGTTTTAAAAACATGATTACCATGATAGGGCGTTACTCTTGAGAGGTTTAGCAGACACTCCAAAGTAACTTGCAGTGATTTATTTGAGATAATTAACAAGTAGTAGGGGTTAGTTTGTCTTGCCCCGTATGCCTACCGGTAGACTGCAGACCTCGGGGTTCGAACCCAGAACCTTTCAGCTGAGATCCAATCACCCTAACTTCTGCCCCATCAATATAGTTGTTTATTGGAACATCAGCCTTTGTATAATGTAATACTCTCCTAGTATAATGTAATGATATTATGTAATAACAATAACAGTCTCTGCTTGAATATTTCAAAGGTAATGGTATATTTAGGATTCTCACTTGGTGAAAACGAAGGGAATCAGATGTCCTACATGCATGGCCTGTGACGAGGGGCCTCTACCGGTGTACAGGTAGAAGGACTTCTGCTTCTCGTAGGCGTCCAGGACCTGATTCATATCTCTGCCAGATGGAATACCCACAACAACACAAAACACAACCATTTACACTTGATTGTCATTCAGTATTTATCAATTTTACATGATTAAAATATTTTGACATCACGTGATGGAGACTAGTGAATCACTGAGGACATTAAGAAATTAGGACAGTATCAAACACGAGTTATAGGGTCGTGAGAAGGTGGCTTCTTCTACGAACCTGTGGGAAAAGAAGATCCCCCTTCGTAGGAAGCGGTGGGGTTTCTGTCCCGACACCTTCTCAATTCTGTCCACCAGTTCCTGGTCAATCTTACTGCTGCCAAATCTCACTGATAGAAACCACACCAAATGAGAAGGATAACATTTTAGAACCACGTCAATTGTGTTAGATATCTTTTACGTGAATGTAAAGATGCCAATTACCTATGAGTTTATCGTAGTCCACTCCTTTGGCACTATTCGTGGCGACGTTCCAGGGATCCACAGTATCCTCCTCGGCACCATTTTCTGATTGCCTGTCGTTACTAACAGCCGTTCCTGAGGGCGGACACCCTGCTTTGTAGTCCTGACCGGTTACTTCTTTGTAGTCCACTTTCAACTTCAGTAACAGCTGGATGGCTGCGTCAACATCTGCCTTTACATGAAGATACGGGCGAAGGTATTACATTGAAATGGCATTCAAACATTTGATGTTTATTACACAAGCTATTGTCAATATGGAGGAATCATAATGCTTACTTTGTCAGCCTTAGCGGTTTTCAAGGATCTGACTTTGTCCCCTTGGGCCGTTAGTTGTTCATAGAGCTCCATCGTGGTCGCGCCCCCAACACCTTCTCCTTTAAAATGTGTCCCCTTCTGCCCCATAAAACAAAAGTCAAAAAGCACAGCAAACGTTACAAATAGTAAGATTTGATTGAAAAATGCCTAGCACTACTTCCATGCAATCATAATCAGAAAAGAAGTGCACTGCAACATCAAGAAAGTGTATAACATGTCGGTCATTAACTATATGCAATAAGGTACATATTATAGACATGGCTAACTTTAGCTACTAAGTAAGCAGGCAATACGATATTACATGAGGCTCGGCTTCTACAATATGATTAGGGCATCCGTATAGATATATATCGTTTAACATACAATGTGAACGTTGTATGAAGTTTACTGTTAAACGAAGAGAGCCTACCGATCGTATGTATTTAAACAGCTGTCAGCTCATTCAACCTGCATCAGCTCAGTATAATCGAAATTGGTTTCATCAGCAAGTCCAGTGGGTTGTTCACTTCAAACTGTTTCCCCGCAAACATGTGAGTTTTATGGTTCCGCCCTGCATTCGCATTTTAAATATAAGCTCTTTTGACATTTCTAGTCAAGTGTGTGTATTGATCCTTGATTGCAGAGTATATGCATTAAGCTCAGTACAATTATATACACGAATTACACATTGTTGTAATTTAATGCACAAAAAATGGAAAAGCGGAAGCCATTATATTTCAACTGTCAAAATAAAAGTTCATTTTGCAGACGTAGTACGTTCCATAATGATAACTGGGGATAACCTTTACTTTGAAAACAATCTATCACATGTGGAGAGGGTTATCTTTGCGCATCGGCTTCTTGCGTGTTACATTTATAACAACAACGCAGTGTTTTTTAGGTGCACTGTCTTTCTCTGCGTATCTTTGCTTATTGTATCTTTCATTTCGGCTCCTCGTTGAGAAGTTACTAGTCAGACATGGCGGAGTGGGATTTATATTGGTTTGTGGAATCCAAACTTCTCTGCAATAATTTGTCACCCTAGATCGATAACATGCGTTTATGGTTGCAGGCATATGTTCGTCCTTCTATTGGATATTAATGGATATTAATAGATTACAACCCATCGTAAAAATCCACTTCCTACAATGGGTAAAGGTTGGTTGTCGTTTCATTTCCAAGGTAATAGATAGAATACCTAATGCTATCACTCGTAATATACCATGGGTGTAGGTGGTAGATAACCCACAGTTCAGTCTAAAGCTGCAAACTACCATGGATGTATAATATAAACGAAGTAGCAAGGTCCAGTAAAATATTACTGCAATGCAATACTCAAAGCGGACAGCGGGCGTCGCTCTCTAGTTTCAAAACAAAGTACCCAATAGGAGCAGTATTAGTTCAGGCGTACTATTCAAAGCATTTTCCAAACTGATTTTCTTTGGGAAATGGAGTCACTGGTGGATTATGAAGATTCCGACTCGGATTGCGAGTCTTCTAACACACTGGGCTGTAGCAGACAATTGAAACAAAATCAGGACATGACGGTTTCGCGTCCCCTTGGGCTTAAACCCACCGAATCACACCCTGAGAATATTCATTGGACATCAAGACATGGCAGAATTCCCTCAGTACGGACGGATTTCGGTTCAGCCCTTGTTAAAAGTCACATCTCTACAGAAGGCCTACCTGCACTGCCTGAGGGCCACATTGGCTGGGAAAGACAATATACCCCTTCTTACACGGATAAACCATTACTGAACATTTCTTCTAGAGTAGCCATTGCTTCGCCAGATTCGCTTGAAAAGACAACCTCACAACAAACCTCCTCTGGGCCATCCCAAATCATCAGACACAAATCCTCAGACACTGTTAAAAGACCCCAGCATGTGTCCTCTGGGATCCGGCCCTACATCTCAAAGCGACAGAGACTTGGGCCTACCTCTGCATCCGGGGATATGTCCTCAAAGCAGTCGGTCGAGGAGGCTTCCACAAAACAGACCAGATGTGTCCTGAGGCTTTCAGAGGTGTGTGAGAGGGTCAAACCGTACCTTCTTGAAAAGCCGGGAGCTGCGGGCATCCCAAGGAGGCTCCTGAGGGGTCTGGAGGGTCACGAGGGCCCGGTGAACACAATCCACTGGTGTCCAGTGGCCCAGCTCAGTCACCTGCTCCTGTCTGCCTCCATGGACAAGAAAGTGAAGGTAATAACAGCTTAGAAAAGTAGCCTTTCTTAGCTTACACACCAATGGAAAAGCTTGACTACAAAAACAAAAGAAACAGAAAAGAAAGCATCGTCTTATAAACTGTATACTTTGTATATATTTCAATCACTAGTTGTTGTTTTTACATTTTGATGCATTTTTGTCATGCCCCAAACAGGTGAGAGCCCTATATACGATGTTTAAAAATACACACATTTGAGAAACCTGTGCAGTCCCCCATCACCCTCAAACTCCACCAGGTAACCAAGTCACCACAGTGCTGGCTGAGTGCAGTGCTAGGGTCTGTAATTGTCAGCGAGAATCTATCTGCCCTGCTCCCTTACATTCTCTATATGTGTACCATGCCACCAACACATGCTCCGGGACCCAATCTGTCACTGTCAGTCGAATGTGTGTCATGGCCCTTGGGGCTTCACACACACACACACACACACACACACACACACACACACACACACACACACACACACACACACACACACGTTCCCTCTTGCACTCTAACACGATTTGGCCTCTTATTTTCCCTCCACAAACTAGGTAGACAATCCCTCATTCTCATCGCTGTGAAGGTCTAGCCATGCAGGTGGCAAGCAATGGCTGAATAGGACCGCCGTGATCCAACTTAAAGAGATTGCTATGGCTGAACTATTAATCTCATTCAAACCGACATCGCGATGTAATAAAACGCAATGTCATCTTAATTTTTTATTAGGATTTGCTGACTGTTAGTTACTGACTGGAGATCAGTAAGATTTGTATTTATTTTTATTTTACAATTCAATAGTGCATCAATTCATCTCAACACATAGGCCTGGCCTAAAGGAAAGAGCTGTTTATATATTGACTGATTACAATGTTGTGTTGGTGATACTATAGAGGATCTATTGCTTTAGTGAATAGTACAGAACATAAGGAACTTAAATAAGAAAAATCGCGTACCGAATAGCAATCATAATTGGTTGAAATAATCGCAATTCAATTATTTCCCCAAAACCTTCAGCCCTGATTTCAACCGCTTTCTCCTCAGTGCTACAGTGATTCACTGGATGAGTTCAGTGAAGGAGGACTAGGATAATCAATATTGAAGGATTCCGGAATTGCTTTGCATAATCAGACAAGGGCCAACGATAGCCCTGCAACATCCATTGGCACTTGGAGGAGCGACCGAGAGCGTAGGCTACAGAGTTAATTATGGGAGAAGTGCGCAAGTTATTTTCTCTTCCCTTATGAGGAGACAGAATTATTTTTTTTCTCACTGAAACTAAATAGGATAACCTCAGACTTGATTATTAAACATATTTTTTAATTAGTAATTTTATTTAGCCCGAAAACCTTTTTAATGTCCAGAATACCCCCTCAGAACTAAATACAGATATTGACATCAGTAACCAGTAATCATGATGAGGTCTCTTCTATAGGATTCTATTCTACTCTGGTCCCTTCTGTGCAATGCTAGCTCTTCATGGCCTGCACTGCATGTCAACGTGCCCATATAAAAGACATGCACTCTTTAATGAAAAGCAAGAATTATGCATTTCTTTGGGCGAGGCGGTCTTTCTAAGTTAACTTTCTCTCGCTCCAGTATTTATGCTCCCTCGTTCTGTTTGCCAGTTCCTAAGGCGTTGTCAGAGTATAATTCCAAGTAGTTTTCGCAGCTATGTAACCATGGCTACAGCAGGTAGTGAGGTTTCTTTGAAGGTGGTAACACGAATTACAATTAATCTTTTATTAAAGACAATCATTTAGGAGGAGGATTACGCTGGTAGTCACTGCTGCCTGTAATAAATAGCCTGTTGAATTTAATTCAATCCGTTTTACGAGGATTTCTATTAAGATTAATTTCATTAATGCTATCATTCAAATTAGGCATTATAGGTGAAAGCACTAGTTGGTTGTGTTGGATTTATCACACCTTGATGTGTGTTTTTTTCTAGAATAAACACAGCTATGCTGGCCTTTTTGCTGAAATTATTAACACAATTTCCTTATTCCTTGAGAGGGCAGTGTTTCTCTACCCTAAACACTTAGAAAACAAAGATGGTGTTTGTCTTGGTGTATACAATATACTTAGAATTGTAACAATATACATTGAATCGGATATCATTATTCATTTTATACATGGATTTATATTGACTGATTAGTGTTGAATTAAGTGGCAAGTGCGAAAGGGACTTGGCAGAAATATAATATCTACGTTTGTTTTGTATAATGGCATGAAAATAAGTGTCATTGATTTAGAATGAGCACTTAATATCTACATAGGGAGTGGATCCTCCTCCACCTAGTCCGCCATGTTGCACCGCTGTGTTTCTACAGTAGCCCAGAACCAAAGAACTCCAAAAAAGCTCTAGAAAGAGTGTTGGAAAAACATGTTTTTGGGCTAAGATATGTAGGAAGGAAGAGGCCGTTTTATCGCCATAACTTACACCCATTTGTGATTACTTTTTAGTAGTGTCTCTGTGTAGGAGCGTTATAATAAGATGTTGTACATGCAAAGCAGCATGCACCGTGGCGCTATACAATGTGTCTGAGAAGTTACGGTACTTCTCTAAGGTGCTTCACAGCATTTTCATGCTGTGTGGAGCAGTTTATTTGTGAAAAGATAATGATGAAATCGACATTTTTCTCCTTATTGTCAGTTTCTGGTGCTATACCTGGTGTTGCTGAGTTGGAGGCAACCAAATAACTTTTTAATCTTTTAAAAGTTTACCTGACTAGGCACCTGACCTGACCACACAGTATCTGAGTTTCAGAGTTCAGAAGTCATTTCTTAATAAAAAAAAAAAAGAAATATGACGAAAGAAAAAACATTTTCTGTCAGCAAAAGTGCCACATTTGCTGAATAATGGGTTGTTATTCTCTCTCTCACTCTCACTCTCACTCTCTCTCTCTATCCGTCACTCTCTCTCTCTCTCACTCTCTCTCTCTATCCGTCACTCTCTTTATCTTTGTCTCTCTCTCTCTCTCTCTTTTTCTCTCTCAGGCTTTCAAAATTAATATTGGTGTAGTGCTAGATATTCACAGATAACTGCATAGATATGTAAATTACTTAGCCTGTCTGGGAGCAGAGCATCCTGACCTAGTCATTTAGTTGACCGATAACAGACACACACACATATGTTTGTGTGTGTGTGTGTGTGTTTTTACACTGTGGTTTAGCGTAATCTCGGAAAATGCTAAATAACTATTAGCGAAGGGCGAGTGACTATATAATTAGGAACTGCGTGTTACCATTCACGGTGAAAGTGATTACCGAGACTTTTGAACTTTCATCCCTTTGTCAGTCAGCCTCTGAGTGGGAGTCAAACACCTGGACCACCACTACAGCACTACTACGCTGAAACGTCTTAGCAGGCGGCAGGAGCTCTTCTTAACACCTCGAGGTTGAATGAGTGTGCTGGCTGTAATGTATGTCATCCGGGGCTCTCTCCCTGGCAGGTTTGGGATGCAGTGGAGAGCGGCCAGTGTCTTGGGGTGTATCCGTGCCACGCCGAGGCGGTGCGGGACGCCTGCTGGACCCCCTGCGGGCGCCGCTTCCTCTCGGGCTCCTTCGACAACAAGGCGGCCATCACGGATGTGGAGACAGGTGAGTGGTACCCGTTGCTCTCCTTATTGGTTCAGCAGTTTATTTTACGGTTTATAGTCGCACAAACTGTAAATGGAATGGTAAAAGGACTGCATATATATAGCGCTTTTATCCAAAGCGCATTACAATATTGATTAACATTCACCCGTTCATGCACACATACACACACACTGACGGCAGTGTCGGCCATGCAAGGCGACAGCCAGCTCGTCAGGAGCAGTAAGGGTTAGGTTAGGCGCCTCGCTCAGTTAGGCATAGCTATCTCCTGAGCTACTGTGACACGAATGTGATTGCTGTTTTTAAACAACAACACATTTTCAAGGTGATGCCAGCCCGTTTTGTGTCCATTTATTGCAACTTAATGACGGAAATCTAAATCCCTCTGGAATAGTACCGTCGCCTACAGTCGTGAACGAGATTAACTGATACTAAATGGAGCTCTGCTGTGACAGGTAATGATGAGCAACGGTGGGATATCCGGAGAATGTGATTGCTGTACATTCTCAGAATGCTTGACTAAGGAGGGCTTCAGTGAATGCGTACTCTTATTGGAATTTCAACTGGAATTACACTAAGTTAAACTCGCTTTTCACATGATGTTATTCTAATCAATAGCCACTTTCTTTTGAAACCCACATCATTTCCCACTCTGAGGTCACCATAATTCCCATGATGCCCTTCTTCAGTTGTCACTTCCCTCTCAGTGGGCCTGTCGATTTTGCCAATTAGGCCTACAGCTAATGACTTCGGCAGCCGATTACACACACACACACACACACACACACACACACACACACACAGACACACACACACACACACACACACACACATGGACCACTGACCCACAAACACATACAAATACAGAGAAGCGGCTACAGAAAGGGCATCAATAATAAATCACCACGGGATGAAGCTGCATGACCTTACGTCCTGCACTAGGAACATAAACGTATAAATGCTTTTTTTTAATATCGGGTGATTGAGCCAGCAACATTCTCCCTTGCAAGGTTCCCAAAGCAGATCAGTATTAGTGCTGAGGAAAAGATCCTCAACTCATGACCCCTGACCTCTCTTGTCACATGAGCACAACTGCTATCATTGCATCATGGTGCACGCTCTATTGTTTCGGTGGGAGGGGGGTGGCATGGATGCAGGAATTAACCGTCTTCTATGGGGAAATGCTATGAATGCCTATGGTGTGGCCATTTTTTCCCTGGCCATCTTAAGGGTTTTCTCCATCTGCCTGTCATCCTAATTCTTGGAATGCTATACCCATCCATCGGCCCTCGAGCAGGGGGCCGATGTTGAATAGCAATCATCAGCGTGTCCCAAAGAAAACAGAGTGATAGACTCAGGTTGACAACGGTTAATGCAGAGAATGGGTGATAGACGGAGGGAGGGATGGGAGAAGACTGCAAGGGAGGGATTCTGAAAAGAGGAAGAATACACTGAGAGGGCCCTATCTTGCACCTAGCGCAATTAACTTTCTACACCGACGCATGTATTGTTGCTAGTTTGCAACAGGCACAAAGCTGATTTCCCCCCACAGCAAACTCGTGCCACTAAACTTGCGCCCTGAGAGGCGTGTCGGCGAAAAGCAGAGGCGTGTTCTGGCGCAAATGATACATGGTGCTATCTTACAGATCGATAAAGCAGTTGCGCAACTGACCGAAAAATACCTGGTCTAAGTGCAATAGCGGATAGCGCAGTCCGTGTTGCTTGCTATTTTGATGTGCCATGGCAGTTCGTAATAGCAA
>NC_082386.1:16434477-16506000 GCF_031168955.1 Gadus macrocephalus
ATTAGGCATTTTTTTGTGCTTTCGATGTTTGATCTTTTTATGATGTTTGATGTATTATATATGTTGTATCTACTTGTACCTAGGGAATGCAGATGCAAATGAGCCTAAAGCTAACTCTGGTGCGATGCATCAAATGGTCACATTTAGGTTTTAATTGCACATCGTCCAATTCAAATAAAGCTGAAAGTGAATTGGTGATGACTGAGCGACCATTCCGACGATCTTTCTCTCTGTTGACCGACGTGTCGTTGTTTCCGTGGCGACCCCTGCAGGGCAGCAGCTGGTGAAGGTGGACAACCAGTTCAAGGTGATGTGTGTGGCGCTCCAGCCCAGCGATGAGCACGTGTTCCTGTGTGGAGGCTACAGTCCCGTCGTCAAGGCCTGGGACGCTCGCGTGTCCAAGGTCACGCTCTTTACCCCCTCCTTACTGCTCTGCTGTACTGGGCTCGACTTGCTGTGGTAGAGGGTTCTTTAAGCGGAGGCTAACCCACACATTTAGTAGTAATCGGTGTTGACCTTAGCGTAATGGCCCTTTAAGCGTATGTGTTAGAGTTAGTTCGTACATTAGCGACAGAGAACATTAGCAAGAAGACCATTTCAGCCAAAATCGTGTTTTATGGAAATTAAGTGCAGGCGGATTTATCATTTAAGCTGACCCAGGTTCAATGGCTGAGGTTGTTTTGAATAGAGTATGCCGAAAGTGTTGTAAATGGTGTCTAGGTTTGGGTTGAAGGGGGCAGCATTATGATACATTTCCTCTGCCGGGTTTGGCTGAAATATTAACTAACAATCTAAACTCTCCATTTTTAACTCTTTATTATTTGCTTATATTCATTGATTCAACAATGTGTGCAAAACATAAATATATATAAAATAATGTTGAAAATTTAAATAAAATGTAATATATGTGTCTTTACATATGAATTTGGTTATTTTGGTGGGCGGCAAATCATTGTGGAAAATTGTATCAACACCCCTTCATATAAAACCCATTTCCCATAATGTATTGTATGTGATTACCTGTGTATCTTTCGTAAAAGCCAGTCCGTTTGTGGTTTTCCATTTTCCATTGTGATTCAGGCGGTGAAGTTGTACAGTGCGAGCATCCAGCAGACCTTGGCCATCTTGTTCCTGAAGGGCGGGCGCGAGTTCATCACCAGCACGGACTCTGTGAGCCGGGACTCGGCTGAGCGCACCCTCATCGCCTGGGACTACCAGACGACGGCCCGGCTGTCCAACCAAATATTCCACGTAAGTAGATGGCTCTGTGTGTCTCTGGGAAGCTCTGTGGGCCAGGGCCCAGGCCTCCAGGCTGACTTAGGCCTGGCTGCCAACTGTGATATTGCAACAGAGAAAGAGCCAGGAAGCACTACTCCATGTAGAACAACCCAATCAAATAACGCACACAACAAGAACGTATTAAAATTAAATTAAATTTGATTCAGAGAGAGAGAGAGAGAGAGAGGTGTATACTTTATTGATCCGAAGGGGAAATTCATGATCGGTGTTTGGGCGTTTCCCTCATTAATATGAACGGAGGGCCATTATGCTGTGGTCATGTCAGAAGGTTCACACTAGAGCCCGACCGATATACCGGCAGGCCGATATTAGGCATTTTTCAAACTATTCGGTATCGGCATTTATAATGGCCGATAAATGCATTTATAATGGCTGATTCAGCCAGAGTTAGGCAGAGTGAATGACGGAGATCGACAGAGTCATCGGTGTTGTTCATGTGTGCAAGTGTGTTGATGGTAAGTTGGCAACTGTCACGAGACATACATTGCTTGAATAACAATTAAAAGAACATCCCCATCAATTCTCTAAAGTCGATAAGCATGCCTTAATTCATGACTACCATGTCCAGTTTTGCTGTTGTTACGTGTTAGCTGAGAGTGAAAAGGATTTAAAGGATAACTACAAATAACCAATGTTAGGGAAATGTGTTTGTTTTGTTGCGCGTTTCTGGATTTTTTTATATATATATATCGGCCGATATATCGGCATATCGGATTTTTAAATCACAAAATATTCGTATCGTATCGGCCTTAAAAATTCTATATCGGTCGGGCTCTAGTTCACACTGCTAACATGCTGCTGGGTAAACACACTCAATATCTTCCGCTGTCAATGTGAATTACAAGTGAAATTGAAGCGCCTGTCTTTCTCGGTTCCTCCCTGGGTCCCGGTGGCCATCTGGTTCCCAGGAGAGGTACACCTGCCCAGGCCTGGCTCTCCATCCTACAGGGGACTGCTTCTTGGCCCAGACCAATGGGAATTACATGGCCGTTTTCTCCTCCCAGAGGCCCTATAGGATGAACAAGAGGCGGCGCTATGAAGGACACAAGGTAACCAGCGTTGTGTGTGCGTGTGTGTGTGTGTGTGTGTGTGTGTGTGTGTGCGTGCGTGTGATTCGCTGCGTTTCGACTTCTCAAATTGAACAGTAACCGAAAAATATATAAATATAAGTAAAAATAATATTTGTTCTATGCGACAAATATTGTAGGAACACTTTCAGTGTATTGTGTGGATTCCTACCACGTGATTGGTCACATGGCGGTGAATCATCACAGTAGGTAGAATGCACCCCCCCCCTCACTCCGTCGGCCTCGGACCCCCCCCCCCCCCCCCCCAGGTAGAGGGCTACGCCGTGCAGTGCGAGCTCTCTGCGGACGGAACCGTCCTCGCCACCGGCAGCTCCTCAGGCTCCGCCCACTTCTACGACTACCAGAGCACCCGCATGCTGCACACGCTGTGCGCCCACAGACAGCCCTGCCTGCGGGTGGCCCAGCACCCTGTGCTGCCGTCCACCGCCGCCACCTGCGACTGGGGCGGCGGGGTCAAGGTGTGGCACTGAGAACACGCCGCCACGGCCGAATGGCTCAATGGGTTTCAACCGAGCGCCAAGGACCAGGAAGTTGATGGGAATGATTTTTTTTTTGCACTGGATTTGATTGCGGCTTGTTTTCGTACATGAATAAATGCAGAGGAAAATTTTAAACAAGTTTTGGCTGGTTTTTGTGAGTCCGCTTGATGATTCTTCGGGCTGGATGGTCTGGAGTTGAGGGTTATTTACTTGAGTGTTACTCCTAATAATTGTACAGCCACAAAAAATTATAATTAAAAAGAAAATGCAATAAAATAAACATGGCGCTTACTTAGCATGTCTTATTGCTAGGGAAGTGGTATCCATTCAATTGAGAATTAAATTCAGCAGTTTTTTCTGCATTAACAAGTAAACTATCTCAGAATTCTGAGATAAGTTTTCATGGCAAAACTTCTCTTTCTCTGCTTTCTGAGATTGAGAACTCGCCAATTCGGAAATACAGAGCAGAATTATTTTCCCAGGCGAGTACATTAGTCTTCCGTTTTCTACCAGCGTCCCTTTTGACATTACTGCGGGTCAAAGGCACGTCTCTAGCGCGTCATACTATGCGATTCAGATAGGGGTGCAGGTTAGATAGCGTGACACGGCCCCATAAAAAGATAAAAAAGCTTCAACGGACCAACAAATATCTAATTTTTTTTCTTAAAAACTCCAAAACTTGTGGGCGACTATCACCCTTCTCGCATTGGCCTCCTCCTTAATAAAATGTATCCCAAAATAATGGACTATAAGTTTCCTCAAAGCATCTGCTAAAATGAAAAAATTGTAAAATTCTAACTTTAAAACATCTACTTTAACTGAAAGCCGCCCACAGTATCATTTCATTCTAGACATGGCTTTTCATGGCCAGTGGCTTCAGGCGTGGATTATAAAGTCTATTGCTTAACTTTATACTCTTAAGTGAGTCGCCTACATTTTCTTTATCTTCTGCTTGCATTGTTTTGACATCCCATAATCCGGGTCGGTTGAATCAGGGCGCTTCGTTTTCGGGGATCAAAAGAATGTTTCCTCCTAATTAACATTTCAAAGAGAGCAATGTTAGTGTTGTTGTGCTTTTTAAAGTAATGGGCTGAACGCATCCAAGTATTTTCCGCCACACTGGCTGACCTAACTGCTATCCAATTCAGAAACGCACGGAAATTCACCACCCCTCTTGACGGGATTTGTCGTGATTTCTTTCTGCAGCATTTTCATTATGAAGGCCATATACATGTGTTATCTAGATATGACTCAGACTACGGCTAATATAAATAAAGCAGGAGTGACACGTTCTCTCCATTTTAAACGTAGGCTATCACCTAGTATCTCTCAGGATGGGGGGTGGAGAGGTTTGCCACGATGCTCACGTAAGGTAAAAATATATTATTGAACATATGGCAACACATTACAAAAAAGTTATAATAAGAAAGGAAAGAATATCACATCCAAGATGTGTCGCCTCATGCCTTGTACTTTTTTATTAAGTAAAATCAACAATCAACATACAGCAACAAATTAATATACTCATGCATATCAGACTGACACGCTTGTGGACAGAGAACAGAGGATAGACAATGGCTGGGCCCTGTGCCTTGTTGAACCATTTTGGAGGTAGAACAAGAGAGAATCGAACACGGTTCTGCTTTGCTCAGTGACTTCCTTAACCTTAGTCACTTGAACTAACAACATAAAACAACCAATATAAACGCAACAGAAAACAGAAAAGATGTCATGTCAAATGTTATAACGATGGAAGTCTAATCAAATTATATTGCCTCCCGCAACCATACTTCCATATCCATGTTTGTCAATACTCACTTTGTCGAAACATGTTATATTACGTGTATGTTGCTAGTAATAAAGCTTAGTGTTTTTCTGTGATACTATTCTATAAATGTTGTTTACAAATTAGAGTTTTGAATTCCAGCTATGCTTAATCCCCTGCACATGAAAATTGAAAAAGATTGAGTTAGTATGGCCACATCACTTTCATAAACATAGCATTGAATGAAGAGATACAATTCTTTATGAAAAAAAACGACCTCCAAAAGTAACAGAAACAAACTCTGGCGGCTTTGATTCCATGCTTATATATAAATATCAATAGCAGGATAGAAGTATTACACTTGAAAAACTTCCCACACTAAAAAAATATAAATATTTCCATACATCTTTCACTGAAGGAAAGATATACGAAAAGAGGGCTGCCAGGAGAAAGACACGGGAGTCATGCAAGACTCAAGTTAGCCAAAAAGATGACCTCGCTTAGAGCGCCTTTCAATATGATTGTTGCCAAAGTGAACCATTGGCATGGTGAGCAGTAGAGCAAACATAGGTATGAGTTTGTTTCAACAAAGTACGGTGTTGATATCCCATCCACGTGACCTGGTATTAAACTACCCGTTCACACCCTGGGACCATGCAGATACACAGCCTCTTCTTTGTCCATTTAGATATTGTCATATTTTCCCTAATGATTCAATTTCCGCGTACTGTACGTATGGATGAATCGTGGGGTGTATAGAAACAGCAACTCGGCTGGTGACACCGGCTGTGTGTGAAATGGTTAATCCATGGTGGTTGCACCCATATGTTGGGTACGCAGTTGGGATGTCGTACCATAGTAACGACTGGCAGCGCAAAAGATCGCTGACCGTCACTTCCTATTTTGATTCTGTTCCACTTTACTCTTTCCAGCGAAAGGGATGTCAATACGAAAAGTAGAAGCATGAAATATTAACCAAAAGAACATGTAGGGGGGAAAAGTGTTGCTACTTTATATTCCAATTCCCATATCCACAATCTCCTCGGACCGACAGTCAGAGCTATACCTCTGTGCAGTGACTAAGCTATACTTAAAGTAGAAGCAATGCCCCAATGTCATCCACTGCTGTGCTCTAGCAGCAACAACAACAGCAGCAACAGCAACAACAGCAGCAGATACTCCAGGCTATCTCAAGACGGTCAAAAACCGAAACACTTGTGCTAGCGCTAGGTTCACCTCACAGGAGAGAGAGACCAGTAGGCCACCTCGTGAGAAAGAAGAGAGTGTTATATTCATTCAGCAGGACAGGTTTTGAGCATTGATCGTAGGACAGGGCAGGAGTCAGTTTGCTAGGCTATTCATCACAGTCTGGTAATGAATTCGATTCCATGATATTAAAAAGGAGTAAGGATTCGCATGCTTTTTCATCAAATCGCCCCTACTCATATCCAAGTTGTGACCTTGTGCTCACACTAATGTGATTAAATTTGAGTATTGACAGATTGCTTCTCAACCGTTGCCCACTTCAATGTCTAATGAAACAGATTTGTTTTTCTGTTGTCACAGCCTGGTGGCTAGCTAGTGCCAACATTATACAGTTTATATCAGGTTGAATATTTGGTTTGTGATAAAATCCTAAAACAAGAAAAAAAGAAGTAACAGCACTTAACATACATCTTACTAACACACAGACAGACACTTTTGTCTATACAGCATGTACACCCTTGTGTGAGTGGATAAACATTCCATTCACTAAACCGCAATAAGGCAGAGTTTACTGGTATAAAGTTAACTATTACAGTATATCGTAAAATACAGACATAGGTTTCATGCTCTGTACTGATTTTTGTGTGTAGAAAAGGAGTCCGACATGAATTTTTGTCATTATGGTATGAAAGAATACTACGGTATAAGACAGATAGTCTGATTAGTGAATGGCCTTCCATTTACTCTTAGACTTTACAAATTGTCCTCCCCTTCTCTTAGCTGAAAATGAGAAGCCAGCTTCTTTTTCAGTGGTGTGAAAAATGTTCTACCAATGTCAATTTCTTTGATCAATAAACACTGTGCCTATCTGATCAATAAGCACAATATATTGATTACATTGTGACACAAATGCAAGAGTGTAAAATAACATAGAGTTGATTTTAAACAGAATATCCACGAGGAGCAAACGTGTTACAAACCTTTGCCACCATAATACCGGTTTAAAATCATCCAACGATTAAGATCAGGACCAATCAATCAAATTAACTCTTCAAAACATGTACTCACCAAGAGAATCAAAAGTACAGTAGATTGCAGTGAAAATAAATGCAAAGTGTAATGTAACTTATGTTTAAATTGACAGATGAAAGAAGTCTTCAACCCTTGGCTCTTTATGTAATCTCTCAGTAGTTCACTGATTCTATGAAAAGAAAAAAATTATTATTTTTGATTAATCATTGTGGAAGTTGTTCTATGCTAATCAGCGGTCACAAATTCTACCTACCCGTTATGTTCATGGTCCCTTGTGAAACATCTTTGCGAGAAATATACTTTCTCCAGTTTATTCATATATGCATTACGCAGCATGCATTTAGTTTGAGGAAAAACTAAGGAATGGAAATTCTAGTCTGCAGGGTACTCTATGCATAATAGATAACCTCCCCCTTTCTCCAAACATCGTGTTAATTAGCTCTTAGTGAGGGAGGCAGCAAAGGAACCTGCTTGCAATTATACATCGCCCTTATCTCTATTGTATATATCAGAGTATTAATACAGTTACTGTTGCAGGTTTAACTGACAAAACCCAGAAAAGGAAGAAAACGATAGCATACTGTATTTTTGGATCTATAATTCCCATCATTGCCGTCCTTCTTTCGCACAATGTGGATTTCTTTGCTTCCAGTTACACTTGGCTGGAGTACAGTCAAAATCATCGCAATACAAAGAACATAGAACAGGCTGGTCTTTTTGATACCTTACACTATCATAACATAAATATCTCCATTTAAAAAAGAACACTTCTGTTGCAACACACACACACTCACACACACACACACACACACACACACACACACACACACACACACACACACACACACACTGAATTAAACGTGCCTTGGCTTGAGAAACATAGATCGACTTCTTACCACACATTTCCTCACAGCGTTGTGTCTTTCCCACAGGGAAACATACAATACAGTACACTACGGATCATAATCAATGTCATGCAGAGAACAGGGACCTTTTTTTTTTTGGTGGTCGGGGTCTCGGGGTCTTTCCCTCCGACTTAATTCAGTAATGTACCATACAGCTGTGCCTTGGTGAGACTGTCCTTCCTCATCAGTCCCGTGCTACCAAACTTCTGGTACCTGGGAGAGGTTTTCTTTGGGAGCTTGGGGCCGATGCTGAGGGCCGAGCTGGAGCTGGGCCGGGGCCGGGAGCTGGGCCTGGGGCAGGGGAAGTGTTGGAGGCTCGACGCCTCCAGGGAGCTCAGACGCAGGGACTCGGGCGAGCTGTGCGCGCTCAGGTTGACGTAATCCCTGCTTTTGCCGACGGCTGCCGCTCCCGCTCTCCCGCCGTTCTCCTTCTCTTTGGCGCTCCCTGAGCTCAGGAAGAGACTGCACTCGGAGTCCTGGCTCTCCTGTGTCCTTAGCACGGAGCTCTTCTCCTGCTTGCGGTGCTCCGAGAGTGGCCGCTTCGACCCGCCGGCCGCGCTTCGGCCGGGCGACGGGGAGCCCTCGTCGAAGCACTGGTCCAGCAGGAGGCTGTGGAAGACGTCGTCCCCTTCCCGGAAGCTGCTGTAGAGCGGCCCCACTTTGGACTTACCGGACGGGCCCACGGCAAAGTGGCGCTCGGAGAAGCTGTACGGGGAGGCGCGCACCGTGAGGCCGTGATAGGAGGACGAGAAGGTGTTCACGTCGTCCACGCTCATCTGCCGCCAGCGGCTGCTCAGCTCGTCCTCCAAGACGTGAACGTCGGCCGCGCGATCTACCCCGCCTCCACGACCTCCGCCGCCGCCGCTAGCGGGAGCCAACGCCAAGGCGGACCCCATGCTGTGGGAGGAGGTCAGCCGTGGGCTGCTGGAGTGGTACGGCTCGCTGAAGCAGGACGCCGTGCGCGTGTAAGCCGGGGAGGCGCCCCGCCGCGGGCTCCTCTGCGGCGCCATGTGCTGGATGCTCTGGGACTTGGGGAAGCTAGCGGAGTCCTTCTTGCGGGAGGACAGGCCCTTCACGTGCTCGTACTCCCCGCCGCCGCCGCCGTCCCGCCAGTCCACGTAGAGGACCTGGTGGGAGGCGGACAGCGTGCCGCCGCCCGCTCGCCCGCCGCCGCCCCCTTCCACGCCGACGACGGCGCCCTTGTCGTCCGACGCGAGGCTGAAGCTGGAGTAGGAGCTGGAGGCGGGCAGGGAGCCCGCGCCGAACTTGTCGCGGGGACGGAAGGCCGGGGACGGGGTCTCCTGCGGGGAGAAGCTGCCCGAGTGGAAGGCCTCTTCGTCGGGGTTGCTGTCGGCCGAGGCCTGGGCGTGGAGCTGGAACAACCGGGTGCCGTTGAGGTCCGCGCTCTGGCGTCTCTCGGCGTCCTGCCAGCGCTCGGGGCAGTACAGGGCCGTGTCGCTGCAGTACAGGTCCGAGGTCTTGTACGAGAGGCGGCGGTCGCGGCGGTCGCTGCTGCCCGTTCCCGACAGGGAGTCGCCGTCCGGAATTTGGGGGCTGGGGGAGCGAGTCGCCGGGCAGCTGCTTCCCGGTTCGGGCTTTTCCAGGATTTTCGCGATCACCGAGGTGGGGACGGAGTCGGAGTACGGAGACTGACACATGCCGGCAGGCAGTCCCCCACCACGGCCCAGCTCCTCAAAGTGGGAGCCGATGCGTTCCTGGAATTCCAAGGGCAGCTGATGGGAAGGGAAATAGGAAAAGACACACAAAGAGGGGACAAGAAGATTTTATCAAGAAATGTTCAACCGTTTTTAACAGATGGAAGAATGGCTTTGTGTCAATCAGAGAATACAGACGGAAATTGCCAGAGGTGGAACAAGAATGGAGTTGCTGTGTTGGAATATATTTCCAGATTTTTGTCAGTAAAACCCCTTTGTTTGTATCTCTTCGGCATCAGCCGTTTCACACTGCCGTCTTCTGCTCTGGTTGCAATGTTCGTGCTGCTGTTCCGATTTCATCCGTTGTCGTTTAGAAATAATTTTTCAGCCCGTGACCTTGAGGGTCTTTTACTAGCCAGCAATGAACTTGTCATTTACAGCAAACAATAATTATATTTCCTTGCATTTTAGTGGCAGATTGCTTCAGGTTGATGGAAAGAAAGCAGTTCCTCATTTTACGCAATCTCTAGACAAAAATGTCTTAAAGAAAGACCTGTCAATTAAATACTTGATATCCTTGTCTATTAATGGCAGTAGAGGGTCCGGAAGGAAAATCCTATTTATTTATTTATATTATATATTATTCTACATGATCTTTTCCCCTCATAATTTAATCCTCCAACCTGCTTTATTTTTTTCTGTGACCAGTATGCCTTCATTTGTCTTTCACTTGTCTTTACTCTACACACCTTTCCTCTTCATCTGTCTAACTGCATCGTTCTCTACCTGTACACCACCATCAAATACACATGGTGCCCACTGGGATTTAGACTCACATTAAACCACTGCTCCCGAACGGTCTCCAGCAGGGAATTGAAAGGGGAAGATAAAATACAGACTTGGCTGTGTTATGAATTGGAGGCGCACCACCGAATAACATCACCAGCATGTTTGAAGTCTGATCTATTTTTAGCACCCGTCCTCTCTCCCGGAGAGGTTCTCTCTCTGAATTTAAAAGTAGGTAAGGCTACAGGGCTAACGTGCAGGGCTAACTGTGGTCCTTATTAGGTAGCTCAGTACCTTACTGTTATCCAAAATTAATCTGAATTAAAAGTTACACAGGCTGCAGCCACAATCCATGTGATAATCCCTTTGTTGATTACTGGAAACAAATGCTTAGCTGAGTATGAATGAATGAATTCCCCCATTTTCAGTTATTATATACTTTTTTTCAATTTGAATCATGACAGTGACTCTCTTGTAAGGACGAACCTCAGACATCGATGGATTTACCCACCTCCGATATTTTTTTGGGTCTATTGTGTTAAATGCTATTGATCAATTACTTGTAAGGACCTACTACAGACATCCTTCTGGGGTCTGTGTGTCGTATGTTATCGATTGATGACTTGTCAGCTTCTATCTCTCATAAAAACACGTGCCCTTTTTATCGTAAGTAGGAATGTCTAAATCGATGGTTTTACAGTTTGATTAAATCTCATTATGTTAGTATATTATCTCAGTATCTTGCATAAGTTTTGCTTTATTTCCACCACAGGTGTCTAATAAGCAACTCAATCTCAGCTCACTGCGTTCATGGTTGAGTAGTGTTATGTATTATCTAAGTTTATTATATCATTATATTTGCTGGAAGAAAATTAAAGATCAGATTTGTCCTGGCACAATGAAAGACACAGTGGAGTTTTTCTTCTAATAATATCTAATAATGTAAGTCTAATAAAATCAAAGAAATGTAAGATAAAATAAGCTGCCACTAAAACCAAGCCATTCTTCTGTTACAGCAAAAATAGTTAGTAGCTTTTAATCCATTTAATTTGTATAGTTGCCCAGCAACACACACATTATTTTTGAGTTAGTTTATTATTCTCTATTATTGTTAGTCTTTGCTCTCCATCATGATTAGCCATTTTTGGCAACTTTGTGAATAAATAATGGGTTCTTAGCAAACAAAGATTCCCAATGGGGTCTGTGTGTCGTATGTTACCGATTGATGACTTGTGAGCTTCTCTCTCCCACATAGTTTGCGGGTCTATGTGTGCCATTGATTGTGGATGCGTGAGGACCTCCCACAGACATCCTTGTGAGGTCTATGTGTCGTATGTTATTGATGAATGACTTGTGAGCGACTATCTCCGCCATCATGTTGGGGGTCTATGTGTGTAATAGATTAAGGATTTGTTAAGGTCCTACCTCAGACATCTTGTGAGCTCTGTGGTGGGACGTGGAGCACTGCAGCAGCTGGGCCGCCAGGTTGCAGTCCTTTCTGTACAAGTCCTGAGAGGCAGAGGTAGGTACACATTGTCATGAAGAACCATAAATGCAAGCAGCAGCAGCGCAGAGACCCATGGAGGCTACGTAATGTCACAAAGTCAATTTCAACCCTAAAGGTGACATATTATGACCACCAGGTGTGAGTGTGATTAGCCGTTACAAGACGTTTTGAAAATAGGCCTCTTCTGACATCACAAGTGGGCGTGTCCACCTAGATGTGCGCTGGATGGATCAGTCTGCCAGCCTACCCAGGGGACTGTAGCCAACGTTACTCATCTATCCGTCACACATCCAGGTCGACACGCCCACTTGTGATGTCAGAAGAGGCAGACTTTCAAAACGGCTTGTACTTGTTGCACGAGTGACTCACGTTGTCCTTTCGGAGCTTCTCCAGAGTGATCTTGGCCTCCATGAGGTGGTTGTTCAGGACAAGGACCTCGCGGCTCAGCACCCTGTTCTCCTCCTCGTGGTGCTGGGTCTTCACATGAAGCACATCAAATGAGGATCACATCAGTGTCAAAGTCAAAGTCAGGTTTATTGTCAATTACAAAGAATGTACAAGACAAAGAGAAGAACTGAAATTTCGTTTGTCTCTGACCCGCGGTGCATTAAGTGTCAAATAAATTGGTGAATTAAAAATAATAAGATAAGTAATATTTATAAACAGCAATAAAATAGAGACAACAACAGTGGGCTGGAGGTGATCAATGGGGGGGGTTGGGGAGGAGATTTAGAAATGGGTAGAATAATTACAATTACAATTAGAAGACGCTTTTATCCAAAGCGACTTACATCGGTTAATACACGCATTGACACACCGACGGCAGAGTCAACCATGCAAGGCGACAGCCAGCTCGTCAGGAGCAGTTAGGGTTAAGTGTCTCGCTCAGGGACACATCGACACTCAGCTAGGAGGAGCTGGGGATCGAACTAGCAACCTTTCAGTTACAAGGCAACTGCTCTACCTCCTGAGCTAAGCCGACCGGGGGAATTACTGATGAGAAAAGGGTGGGGAGGAGCTGGATGGAGGCGGCACGAAGCGTAGAGGGATGATGGAGAGGAGTTGGCGGGGAGGAGAGGAAGGGGGTATTATGTCACCATCAGTGTGAGGCCTCTGCGAGCAGCAGGTCTTAATTAAAAGAAGATTACACTCGCCAGGGCTCTATTGAATCATTTACTCATACAGAGGGCAGGGGAATAGGAATTAGAGGCAAAGTGTTTGTTTGGGTGACTAAAAAAGAGCGATGGAGACAATCGTTTTGTTTACGGTGATCATGGAAAGAAAAAAATTGAACCTGACAGTGTATTCGCATTACCAGCCCTGATTCTTTGCAATCTATACCAGTGTGTGTGCGTCTCTCATCCCATCTTTTCTTAAACGACCATGCACACACCACATATATACATTTATAATATATGTTTTATAATAATTTGTCTATTGTCCGGGAAAATCTGATATTTTTAGACTCAAACCCACTCAAAAGTCATCGTCAGCATCTTTTCTACGATATTCCTGCTGAAGAGCACATTGCATTGTGCATCATGTCCCCTCTTTACGCTCTAATCTCTAAATGGCTGTGATTATTGTGAAACGCAGGCAGCGGCGAGAGCTAATCTAATAGGTGGCAATCAATGTCAGCCAAAGTGATGGGCCTTTCGTTGATATTCAAATCCAATTCTAGTGGGGTCTCATTAGTTGGCTGTTGAGTTTCCTTCCTTTGTTTTACTTTGCCTTTCTCTTTGCAAAAAGCTGAAAGTTGTTAATGCCGACGTTATAAGGTGCGCTTAACTCACTGCTGTGGTTGATTCATGAGTTGATTCATTAGGTTTAGTGTGACCACACTAAACCTAAATAAGGTTTAGTGTGTTTACAAGAAACATTCTTAGGAAATTGCATTTCACAGATATATGCGTGAAATATAAATGGAATGTGGCAACATTAATAATTTGAATGATTACCTAACCAATTACCAGATGATATTTTTCACTTTTACAGCTAATGTTATGACTTATCTGCAGGTCCTGATAAATGTAGAACATCGTGATTTTCCGGGGTATTATATGATGCATTTGGTACACTTCTAGAAAGAACTAATAAAAACGCTTGCCCTTTTATAGTAAGTAGGTAAGTCAAAATCTCATTATGTTAGTATATTATCTCAGTATCTTGCATAAGTATTGCATTATTTCCACCACAGGTGTCTAATAAGCAACTCAATCTCAGCTCACAACATTCACGGTTCAGTAGTGTTATTTATTATCTTATTTTATTGTATTATTCTATTTGATATTTTGAGAAAATCAATGATCTGATTCGTCCTGGCACACTGGAAGACACAATGGTTTCTTTTAGGAGTTGGGGATTTTATTTTGCTGCAGTCTAATAATATCATAGATATGTAATATCTAATAGAATACCTGCTACTAAAACCAAGCCATTCTTCTATTTCAGCCATCATTAGCTTTTAATCCATTTCATTTGTATAGTTGCCCAACACACACACATTCTTTTTGATTGAGTTAATTATTCTCTATTATTGTTAGTTTATTATTATTCTCTCCATCATGATTAGCCATTTTGGCAACTTTCTGAATATATAATGGATTCTTAGCAACAAAGATTCCCAATAGGCCTACTTTTTTTTGGCCTTTGTCATACCCAGTCCTTGATACATGTCATCATTACAGCTTAGGGGAGAAACAATGCTTTAGTGGAAGCTATGTTGCAATGGTTGGTGTGACCTGAACAACTGACCTGTTGACCTGCCTAACCTGATTAATCTGACAGACTATAACCTTCAAATCTAAAAGAATGTTCAGAGAAATCTCATATGGAGCTACATAATTAGTTTCCAAATTGATACGACTCATATCCGGCCGGTAAAAGCTAGACACAGGGCAGATCTTGATAGCGTACATGATCGGGTGCTGTCATTTTTGAGAGTGGGAGCGAGAACGAGATAATGTTTTAATTACGCCGCAGTGACCGGAACATGACTCATATGCTGATCCTCGACAATCCCATACGTTGTTAGGTCCCACGGCTGATACTAGCACGACTGTTATCAGATGGTGCCGCGAAACGCATTAGCGAAGAGAAGCGGCGAAAATAAAAATGAACATGCAAAGCTTTTATCCTCCGCCCAATCTTAAGCATGGAGGATTCAGGGGCAGAATGTCACACAGCCTTCCAACCCCTCTGAGTCCCACGCCACTACTAGGCAGTGCCAATAGGACCCTCTATCTAACCCGCTTGTACCATTCCTACCATAATGTATTATTCATTTTCAATTATTTAAATGTTCGGGTTAATTAATGCCTGCATTGTCTTGTTTGCATTAGGCAACATGACATCCAACCTTAGCAACTGAATAGGTTATAAATATCACTAAGAACGACCCATATCACACATATCCCTTCCACTTATCTCTAACAGATAAATACATACATTTTACATGTGACTTTTCTGAGGTTTCCTGACATTGTTTTCGGAACCTTTCAGAACCATGGACAGCAATTTATTTTGGTCCAGAAGCTATGTATAGTTATGTGCCATATTTTCATGTACAGAGCTTGGACTTCAAGCTGTTTGGTCTTTAAATACTGGTCGGAATCGAAATATAGCCTACTTACTAAAAGCTTACAAAAATAAAAATTCTAAAGGCATTATTTGTTTGATTCAAACATGTGGCTCCAGACAGGGATATGCTGAGGTATGAGGAAATCTGTATATAAAGTGTTACTTCTGACTCGGTAATGTCCTTATATAATAAATGACAACTTTGACATCGCTGTAGTCATTCCACTGACCTTGCCAGTTAAAACTTGAACTTTTTAATTATGTGTGTTTGATGGTGGGCTCCTTTGTCTCACTGCTTGCCTAACCCGTCTTCTACAAAAGTAGCCCATTTAAAATGCCACTGCATGAGGACATCAAAGACAATGGAAATGAGTTTCCTTCGTGGCCTCTACTAATGGAATTCTATACAGTACACTCTGAATACACTACTCTATAGTGTTCTTCTAGACAGAGGACTTCCTTGAAAAGATGAACATTCATTCCAACATTTTAACATGACAACTAGATTACTGTGTGTGTGTGTGTGTGTGTGTGTGTGTGTGTGTGTGTGTGTGTGTGTGTGTGTGTTTTTGTGTGTGTGTGTGTGTGTGTGTGTGTGTGTGTGTGTGTGTGTGTGTGTGTGTGTGTGTGTGTGTGTGTGTGTTTGTGAGTTTGATATGTGTGTCTGCATATGTGTGCGACTTGGCTACAAGGGAGAACGTAAAATAGTACTTTTAGATAAACCTTCAAATTATTAGATAGATCAAATCTAAATTTTGTGTACAGAAATTTACATAAAACAATCTCCATAGAAATTCCGAAAAACCCGCCAGCATCTTCTCTTACTAATCATTTCCCACATGGTAATCGTCATTTCACAGTCATCACACATCAGCAGCGAGGCGCACAGTCGACGAGCCCTCACACATCAACATTTAACGAGACTCTGATCCAGTTCAATCCAGATCCATCAGGGTCGATCCTTTATGATATGCATAGCTCTGGCTTCATGGATAGCTCATATTGGCTAGGGGACTGGAGGTCCCTCACAGAATGCAGAAAAGAGTACGTGAGCATTTTATAATCGGTGGCGAGGGTGGATGGGAATAGACAAAACGGCCTTCTCCCAGTAATAGTTTCTTAACGAGGTGGTGTGGCAGGTGAGACCAATCACTTTGGACATTGATTGCACGCGGTGTCTTTGATCGTGTAATTGCTTGGAGAGAGAGGGGGGGGAGAGGCGGTCAGCACACCGACAGGCATGTTGGAATCGATCGGGCGAGATTTAGTTTGATTCCTAAGGGAGAGAGAGCTAGAGGGCTGGGTGATGTGTGAAGAGTTACAGGCCGAGAGAAAGTGGGAAGAATTAAAAAGGAGGTAACATTTGGAGAATAAATAGGACATTTCACAACCTCTGTTGACAATAATTTGTTAATAAATGCGTTTTGAGAGTAGCATTTCTCATCATGTTTATTTATCAACGTTTTGTCTCTCAAATTGTTTTCTCGTGCTCTATACTCTGAACTGTTTCGACAGCAATTACACTTCCTTTCTCCAGCAGAAATCTCTGCAGGAATCCAACCCCTCATCAGGACGCTGTTTGATTTGTGTGTGTGTGTGTGTGCATGTGTGTGTGTGTGTGTGTGTGTGTGTGTGTGTGTGTGTGTGTGTGTGTGTGTGTGTGTGTGTGTGTGTGTTTGTGTTTGTGTTTGTCTCTATGGGCATGCAGCAAATGTTTTCATAAACTCATGAAATATCCGTGTAACAATGATGTACAACTAGAAAATGTATTTCCTGCAGAAAATGCGGTGAGTGCTATCGTGTGAAGGGAGGTTGAAAATACCACTTCCATATTTGAATGATCACCCTAGTGAGCCCCCTAGCCCTTTTCTTACCGTCCTGTGCATCTTGTCCTCCAGATCTTGATTGATTCTCTGAAGAGTTGCATAGCTGCTCTGGATCCTGAGAAGTAGAAAGCAACAACAGAAACACAGAAACATTAAATGATGAATCATTTCAATAAATGCCGCTAGATAGAGAAAGAGAGAAAGATAAATAGATAAATGTATCTATCTATCTATCTATCTATCTATCTATCTATCTATCTATCTATCTATCTATCTATCTATCTATAGATAGATAGATAGATAGATAGATAGATAGATAGATAGATAGATACATGTATAAATAATTATGTACATAGATAGGAAAAATCTAGTACAAATATAATAGAGAGCTCGACATTGTCTCCATATGTATTTAAGCGGTTATTACTACCGGTGTTTAATGTTCCGTTTGTCTTCTCTTTAAGGCCCCCTAACCATTAATTCCCCCCTTCGCTCGTCTTATCTAAGCCTTGCACCCTGTTACACTCCCAGTTAGCTGGGGTCTGTCTGGAAATGAATGGAAAGAGCTGTTGCTGCACTCCTTTCTTCGCTCCCTTTTTCCTTCCCTTTCTCTCATTTGTTAAGTTATTACATGCTTTACAGGCCTACTGAGCAACTGGCTCTTAGCTTTATCTGCCTCCTCAGGCCGCCCAGCCCGGGGAAGATATGTTGGTAATGGGGAGTATCAATCATGCTCTGAATGTAATGAAGACTGTAAAGTAAAGAACCTTTACGAAGCTGGATTCGCTGTTGTTAAAATTAAACCATTTCTGTCGCTCTGTTACATGTAAATGCAGGAAATCCAACATGGACACACTTTGGGAATGTAAAGCTGACACACTCAGACCCAAAATTAAGCTCACAAACGCCCACACCCACACACACACACACACCTCCTTAATTTATCGGTGAACTTGTCCAGCTCCTCTTGCGCCCGGCGCAGCTCCGTCTCCAGGTACTGGCGGGTAGAATCAAACTCCATCTCCACCATCTCTAACTTGTGTGTGGTGAAGGACAGTCGCTTCCGCAGGTCTTCCTTGTGGTCGTGGACAGAGCTTGACATGGAGCATACCATGGGAGAGAGAGACCATTATTGGAGAACAGAGAGAAAGTGAGACCACAATTAATAGCAAAGTGAGAGAGAGATGATGAGAGAGGTATAGACCAGCGTTAATAACAGAGAGACGAAGACCAGTATGTAAGACAGAGAGAGAGAGAGAGAGAGAGAGACCAGCATTTATAAGAGAGAAAGACGAGCATTAATAACAGAGAGCGAGGAAAATCCTTTATGAAAAGGAGAGAGTGGACGAGAAATTAAGAAAGTGAAAGTTTGAGAGTTCTCATTGTATTAGTCAGAATAGGGCAAATCTGAGAGGAGAGCAAAGGAAGGTAGATTAAAAGTGGGTAACAGTGAGATAGAGAGGAAAAAAGAAGCAGGAAATAGAAACATGAAAGGGAGATTTAGAAATAATTTGGCCATGGGGATTCATGGATGTGTTTTGTGCATGTGTGTGAGTGGCAATGTGTATGAACCGGGTTTGTGTATGTGTGCCACGGCATGTGTTTGTTTTTATGTGTGTGTCTTTGCATGTGTGTCAGTGTACCTGCATCTTTCTCATGTGTCTGTGCCTGTATTTTTGGTTTGTTTGTGCGTGCGTGCACACGTGTGTGTGTGTGTGTGTGTGTGTGTGTGTGTGTGTGTGTGTGTGTGTGTGTGTGTGTGTGTGTGTGTGTGTGTGTGTGTGTGTGTGTGTGTGTTTGTGCGTACGCATGTGTGTGCGAGCGCATGTGCAAGAAAGTGCGTGTGCAATGCATCTGCGGGGTGCAGAAGGCTGCTTGTAGCTCTGTTTAGTGAGCATAAGCATTGCTGCAGGCTTAGGAAATGCAGGCTGACAGTCCAATGTGGAGGATAAGATAGATGAACAAGGAATACTAATGATTTCCCATTGACAAGAGAGTCTCCAGACCTGGGACAGGAGCTCCCATGGCTGGTGGGATTCATTACCACCAACACAAACCGAAACAGTGGGATCCCTATTGGTGCAGTCTCCTCAGACACAGGCAGGGCTATTCATTATGGTGGACATTATAATGGCATTCTTCAAACTTTGACATCTTGTTTGCGCCTGCCTTCACTCCTGCAATGGCAAGCGTGCAAATAACAGATCAAACTGTGTGTGTGACATGCTTTGGGCCCTATCTTGCATCCGGCGCAATTTACTTTCTACACTGACACATGTGTCGTTGCTAGTTTGCAACTGGCGCAGAGCGTTCTTTTCCCTCCACCGCCACTCACCTGTAAATTAGGGAATGTTCTTGCTCGGCGAAAGGAGGAGGCGTGTTCTGGCGCAAACGTTCCCTGGTGCTATTTTGCAGTTTCAGAAAACAATTGGGCCACAAACCAGGAAATACCTGGTTTAAAGTCAGTGGCGCGTTGTTCAGATGCTATTTTAAGGTTGCATGCATAATGTTGCTTGTGCACCTCGTGCATACACTTTGCTTCTCTCATTTACCTAGCCACACATTCTTGGTTAATTATTTGGAAAGAACAGCTGATACAGTGCAGGTAATAAGTTGTACTTTTAAATCAATGCATCTGCAAACACCGTACAGCAAACACATATTTTCTTGACACAGACATCGTGTACAAGCCCATAACTTTTAGGATTGATGAGTATTTTATTGTGAGCAAACATTGTTTTACCGCGAGTGAGTGTTAAAAAGAATGAATGAATGCAGGCGCGCGTGTGTGTGTGTGTAAAATAATTAATGAAAGCGGGCGCGTCCATCTGTTTAAACACACGCAAACTAAACACGTCACGCATAATGCAGTCCATAGCAATATGGACACATGCATATTAGGAACACAAGTCGATAACGATAATGCATACAATACTGGTAAGAAATTATGTTTGTTAATGTATTGCGTATATCATTAAATAGAACCACAGTTACTGCATATCATATGTGTGTTAAGTTTTCTTTGCCGAAATTTATTTGAGGACTCGTGATTCTGAAGTTGTGGAAGAGAACGCTATTCCGTGTGTGAATTAGGCCATATTATTTGGCCATAAACTGAGCCATTTGAAGTTTGAAATTCATGTGGTCATGCATCTGTCTCATCGGAGACTGCAAACGCGCTGTCAAAATATCAACTCGTAAGATTAAAATGCGCTCATGGCTCTTAAAAGGGATGGGAGATGGCACTCTCATTGGTTTATTGCACATTACGCCCAAACCACACCGATGGGTAATCCGGCTACTTCAGACCAACGCTTTTTAGATTTGCGCGGGGCGCAAGAGTAATTTATGCGCCGGTAAAATAGCAACATCGCCATAGAACCGCCCACAAAGCTACTTGCGCTTGGCGCTTCTCACTTGCGTTTCAGACCGTTAAAATAGGGCCCTGGGTGTGAATGTGACTGCATGTCCATGTGTGTGTTTTAGATGCACAGAATGTATCATTATGCTTTCTTTCTCTTCTTTTATTATTTTTTTCTTTACCAAAGAACATTGCTTCATGCATGGTTATGCATGCGATGAGTGCAGGTGAGCGTGAGTGTGGAATGACATATTGACAGGATGTCAGTGAGAAGATGAGGTAATAGGAGGCTTGAGATTGTCAGCGACACCTGAATGCATGAGCACTCGCAGGGCATTTGGCCATACTAGGCCCTCAGAGAGGTGCCATTGTTTGGATGCTGCCAAAACGGCTGGCAGCAGCATGCACATCCCTAAATTACATTGGCCCATAGCCCATCACCATCATTGAGAAACTTGAGTGTACAAAAACAAAACTTAAGTTGACAGGGATGAGATTTGTTGGACCATGTCCTTGGAAAAGAAAAATGGGTAATGTGGCAAAGATAACATTTGTGATGAAATGAAAATGTCCAACACAAAACAAAGTGGATACAATCAACATCGGGGCTGCCATTGCCTGTGAACGGCAGCAGCCTCTCACTAGTCTATGGCCGACATTCCTTAATCTTCGATCCTTAGCAACTTTGGAATGCAATAAAACTGTCAAATCTCAAAATGATTCACATGAAATGATCCAACCGAAAAAAATATATTGGCCTCTGCCCAAACCCACTCCTCACTAAACATGTGAAGAGCTTGTTAGCTTTAGCAATATGCCTAGCCGTGGAAGACTCCAGTCAGGCTCAATGAGTTAACTTGTGTGGCTAGGTAGACGGACAGACAATGATTGAATGGGATCATGACAGGCCTTCGACAGCCAAACCAGATATATTTTATTTTTTATTGTCAGAGAATGATTAATTAATTGGTATCAAGATTTAAGGAGAAATTGAACAAATGTGAAAAACATACAAATATATCAATGAATGATGCCATACTAGCAAGATATAGCCTACTTAAAATTGCATGGCTACACGACCACGTGCACAAGAGAACAACGCTCAATGCATTTGTGCTGCCAGTTTAGTTAGGCCCTAGGAAGGAGCCATTGATTTTCCTGGATGTCTTGTTGGCAGCCAAATATGTAAGAAATGAGACTTAAAAATAAGCAGCAAAGTGTTGCAATGCCAAACCTCTACTTGAGTACAAAGTAGATTTGAAGCCATGTTAAAGCTTTTTTTGAAAAATCGAACGTGATGGAAGCCACAAAACTTATTAATGATGCCTGATAGGCTATGGCGATGACCAATCTCTGCAAAAATCGAATTTCCCCGTCGCTACAAGATGAAATGGATGCCCCCATTGGGGAGAAACACAGACGACGTGCAATGGTGAAGGGTGACGACAAACTCCTCTTCAACTCACCTTCTCTTCTGATGTTTGCATCCATTTCTCTGACTTTTGAGCGCTGTTTTACCAATGTATATCTTTTTCATATTTTTGCCTCTGCCGTGTTTGACAGCCGTTGCCTTGGCCACCGTTGCCACCTGGTGGGGAGAACGCTGTTTCGAGCCACGTTTGAACTCTAGCCACGAAGCGACACTGAAATCTCTAAGGCGTGCCTGGGGACGCTGATGGGAGCTGGCTATCTGTGATAAGCCTGGCGAAGAAGAGCAGGGAAAACAACACAGTCCTTACGTTTAGAAACGACACATTTTGCTCTGTGGCCTTCAATCTATCACACTCAAGAGTCAATTTGGTAAAAATAAAACAACAATGAATTGACTGTTTCAATGTTTCCATTGTTCCATGAATGAGCTGGCTAAGAAATGTGTACAGGTAATATCAACTCTATACAGATCAATTAGTAGTAGTAGCATTAATAGTCGCTTCAACAACCGGTATACACGTTTAGATGAAGGCCATAGAAAGAACATGATCTTCTCTACCAGCCCCCAAACCATGGCCTATTTCAAGTTCAGCATTGGGACAAATAAAGAGACAGAGGGAGAGAGACAGTAGTTCAACAGCAAAGTGTGAACGAGTGTTGTGTGTGTCTGTAATGACAACACTACTTAATTTTTCCACATCTCTTGCTCAACAATGGCACAACGGAAAACAATAAAGACAACAACTATAGCAACATTGAAGAGAAACTTTGAGAGAGCTGCTGAATTTCCTGGACACAAACACACAAACATACACACACCCACAGTCACATACAGTGTGTTTAACAGTTTTACTGTATCTGCATGATCTAACTGGGCCCAATGGAGGGTAAACAGCAGGTGTTTGTTCTCCAGGTAGTCTCAGGTAAACAGTTAAAAGAAGGAGAAAGCAAAAGATCTTCGGTGCCTTTTGTAAGGTAAAATAATGTAATGTTGACAAAGTAAACGTTTTTTTCACCAAAGGGTTCCTTCAGCAAGACTTCCTACTTATGGGCTGCCATAGGGGTGGAAATGAATCCAATACTTAATTATTCTGAACTAAATCTCCCTCCAGCATACAGTAAGCCTGCCGTAAAGGTCGCCCCTGGGGAATATCCATCTTTTATCCGCCAAAGGTGTGCTGGTGTCAGTGGCAGGGGGATTGAGTACCTCTGTGCCATTTGAGGGGGATACGATACTGTGTGGAAGATAGACAACATGCGTTGACCTAATGAGAACATGAAATTTTAATTGCTACACTTTCAACCCACCAACCACCAACCCCTGACACAGGCTATTAAGCCCAGAGGTACAGGCTCTGTCCCCACAACACGCCAGTCTGTTTATTAATGTCTCCCAGTCGATCGTATTACTCACTTAGTGATTTATTAAAAGGAACTTCCTCAAAATCTGCTTCTCACATATAGGCAATTTCTTAATATTCTATCAATCCATCCTTTCATTGTTCTTTTTATTCATTCATCCATCTATCCATCCTGACACCTCTCTGTCCATCCATACAAATCCATCTATCATATCCATTCTTACTTTCACCTATCCTTCCATTCAACTAATCACCATCTATCCATTCACCCACATGTCCGTCCACCATTCATTCGGGCATCCATTCATAGATCAAGCCACCTTTTTATTTTCCTAAATCCCCTGAGACGT
Organism: Gadus macrocephalus; assembly: GCF_031168955.1. Taxonomy (NCBI): domain Eukaryota; kingdom Metazoa; phylum Chordata; class Actinopteri; order Gadiformes; family Gadidae; genus Gadus; species Gadus macrocephalus. Next base: position 16,458,108 of record NC_082386.1, read on the forward strand.
GATCTACAAGTGTCCTTTCAGTTGACTGAGAGTGCTACTGGAATAAAGAGTCGAGGAAGAAAGTGCCGCTATGATCAGCGGGTTCGCTATCCTCCACCGGAAGCTAGTGTCAAGGTTTTAATACGGAATCTTGGACCTCAGGGAAAACCCAAGTTAGCAGATAGGTGGAGTCAAATTAAGCCTAAGAATGTTAATGGACCGGTGAAGGTTATTCATCGAAATCATATCTTGCGAATTGGAGAGGAGGTTTGATTTGAGTCTGAGACCTCGATGCATTAAAGGAGAACAAATTGGAAGTGAACTGCAATTCCGAAGAGATCTTGTGGATCTTTCTAAAACGGTATCGTTTTAGAAAGATAGTAGAGACAAGTGATTCAGAGAGGGGTTCTAATGAGATGGGTTATTACTGCTTACCACAGCAGAAGGTTGGATTAGATTTAGATGAAGCACGGCAGGACACAACACAATATCCAGTTTCAAGGGTTAGTCTAGAGTTAGTCTAACACAAAATGTAAAATAACCTGATAATGTGCCTCAAGAGAAATAGGAACCAGAAGAAAAGAGAAAGGTGGAAATAGGAGTTGAATCTAACAATATATTAAAAGGAATATATGAATCCTTTGATCTTTTGGTTACGGGTTAATGTATATTGGGTGTGCATTGGTGATGATTATACAACAGTCCAGCTGCTAAAGCTACCTGTCGCCTCTCAGTTACCCTAGCGAGAGTTATGAGCAAATATTGTCATTCTATAGTAGATCTCATCTAGGCTCCTCTCCTGCAAAGAGGTTCAAGTTAAGCTCCCTCTTAGAGTTTACGTAAGAGCGATTTGGGGAGAGGGCTTCACATGCATGAAGAAATTGACCAGTCACTTTAGGTAAAAAAAGTCTCACCTGAAAGACTAAAAGGGTAAATAGTCAAACCAACAACCAGCTAAAAAGGTTGACACACACATAACCAGTTCAGGGCCATTTCATCTTATCATTGAAATTATTACGATAAATCTTCCCTCTATAACATATTATTTTCATAATATTCCATCATAGTTTGTGTGTGTGTGTGTGTGTGTGTGTGTGTGTGTGTGTGTGTGTGTGTGTGTGTGTGTGTGTGTGTGTGTGTGTGTGTGTGATGAGGTTGTAATTGGCACCAAAGGCCTCCGGAGAATCCCACAGGGTGAGTAATGAATGGTGTTTTACTACTACTCGTCTCCAGGCTCGTCCACACTCCCTCTAGCTTCCCTTTCCGTTTCCTTCCTTCCAATCAGAGCCATGAAAAGTCACACATTGATGTGGATGTTACAGACAGCATGAGAGTGTGTGTGTGTGTGTGTGTGTGTGTGCCACTAGTGTGTTGGCTCGTGTTGTATGTTCGGCTGTGTTTTTGTGTGTTGTATTTCACAAACCATAGGTTTCGTTTGACCACGCGGTCCGGGAACGCATCGACCCTGCCGATTGAACGGTGTAACACGCGTCTCTTCGAGATCACAGCCCTTCAGGGTCGACACGACACAGCAGGGATGGCGACAGGGAACCTTTTTGCCAATCAGGTTGTTTTGTTAAAGACTGCGGAATAGGAAGTACTGAGAAGAAAGGAAATTGTTTACCTTAAGGGGAACCTGTCATTACAAACTCCTGCAGGCTGTGTCTGCTATATGGGAAATAAATGCTATGAATCAAAGTCAAGTAAGTTGTCTCCAAGATGATAATTTTTTTCTGTCTCGTTCTTGATTGTCTCTCCTTAGGACTCAGTCTTGACTTGGACTCAAACCTCTTGGACTTTGGTTTTGATTTGGGCTTGAACCTCTTTGAACTCTGTCTTGACTCAGACTCGACAATCCCTGGCCTTGGAATCGACAAAGGTTGCCTTGACTACAGCCCTGTGTATAAGATTTGTGTAGGTTCAAAATTGTGTTTATAACATTTAACTGTTAAAATCATTGATTTAACAATTTATTTCCCCTTCTTAGTGCTCTCTCACCCTCAGTGCATGTAGATTGATCTTTCCTTGCTTTGGGTTTTTTATTCCCCTTTTAACAGGGCATTCTCCCTATTACACCCTGTAGACGTTCTCCTGAGGCAGACACACAAGTCTCCGATCGCTGATAAGGGACCATGGCATGGTCTGGTTAGCCAGCAGTGAGAGGGGAGGAGGCGTGGTACAAGAGTTAAATAGTACCTAGCCCGACGAACAGGAGATACACACAGACAGATACAAACAAACACACACAAACACACGCGCGCACGCACGCACGCACGCACGCACGCACGCACGCACGCACGCACGCACGCACGCACGCACGCACGCACGCACGCACGCACGCACGCACGCACGCACGCACGCACGCACGCACGCACGCACGCACACACACACACACACACACACACACACACACACACACACACACACACACACACACACACACACACACACACACACAGGTGTATCCCTCATCATATTGTCATCCAGAGGCTGGAGCAGCCTATGCTCCAGCCTCTGATAATTGGAAGGAAAATGTGCGTGTGTGTGTGTGTGTGTGTGTGTGTGTGTGTGTGTGTGTGTGTGTGTGTGTGTGTGTGTGTGTGTGTGTGTGTGTGTGTGTGTGTGTGTGTGTGTGTGTGTGTGTGTGTATGGGTTTAACTGCTACACGCTAACCTAGAGGGAGTAGCTGCATAGGATCCAATGAAAGATGCTAGAAGAACAAACAGGGGCTTCACAGGTATATCCTCTGGGTTTGAGTGAAATCTTGTAGGGTAGGTTTTTCACACACACGCACAACACAACACACACACACACACACACGTACCACAGTAATGACAAAGCTCTAATGAGGGCCAGCTTTAATGAAATCATAGTCAAGTCAAGCATTTATACTACTGTATATAGGCTTCATGCACTGTATCAAGTTGCCTTGATACAGTATACAATGGGGGTCCAGTATATATCAACGGCAAATTGTTTCTTTCACCCAGGTAAAAGCAAAAGGTAATCATCACCAAAATCAAATCAATGCTTCCACTGGAGGAACTACCTGGAGGTTACGACTCAAGTTCTAAGTAATTAACTTCATGGGCATAATGATCAAGATATGCTTGGTGTTGCATGGTTTCCAAGCCGATGAAGTGATGCAATCAGCAGTCTTAACTTATTCAGCAAATATAACAATGATAAATCTCTCCTTCTCTCTCTCTCTCGCTCTTCCTATAGTGGCCGGCTACGTTTAAACGGGCAACTCTCTCTTTCTTGATACACTTGTTAAGCCATAATTGCCTGTCCATGCTATCATCTCACTCCTCACTCTAATAGCCAAGTGAAGGCTTTGGAAATATTATTAATACAGTAAATCAATCCAAACCAAATGAGCATGATACGATTGCTATCTTCTCATGGGATACACAAACACCCTCTTCTGTGTAATACTTTCAGCAGAGATATGCTTCGTTGGTTTAAGACCACGTATCTGTTTTGTTGACACCAAAGAGATAACTGTACTGTTTTACCGCTCAAAACACACACACACACACACACACACACACACACGCACACACACACACACGCACACACACTCGGAATCATATCATAATTTGCTCCGTGGTAACACAGGGTGACCTGTTCCCATTTTCACAAACAGGATTATGGAACACTTTGTGATGAATCCCACTGGGGCTCAACAATGTGACCCAGCAGCAAAGCCATCCAAGCCACAGGACGCACTCACAAATTGTTGCTGTATCCTTCTGTGTGGCATTGTATCTAGACAAACATATCTCTAAGCAGCTAGTCAAAATACAGCCAGTCATGCACTTGTCGCTTCCAATTGTCAGTCGTCCTTACCGTTTATGCACCTTTTGCCTCATTGTCAGCGGATAAGATCGCAATGCTCATGCATCGCCTGTGCAGCCCCTGCCGTCAGATCGACGTGCCTCCTCTTATTCTGACTAGAGACAGGCTGCTCGGCTGAAAGAGAGGGAAGGAGGGAGGGAGGGAGGGAGCAGGGGGAAGGGAGGGAGGGAGGCAGGGTAGAGTGCGTGAGCCGGGATGGGGAAAAGATGGGGGGGGAGGGGGCTGCGAGGAAGGGAGAGCTAAATTAAATGGGTGGGGGTGTGGAGAAGGAGGTGGAGTGGGGGGGGGGGGGGGGGGGCGAGCTGGGGAGAGACAGAGAGAAGGAGAGAGCGAGAGAGTGCAACAGAGATAGGAGAGAATGAGAGAGAGATATGCACTGAGAGAGAGAGAGATCGAGAGAGAGAGAGAGAGGAAGCAGAGTATGCTGTAGTGTCAACAGCAGGAGGATGAAGAAGAAGAAGAAGAGGAAGAAGATGAAGGGAAAAGTGAGGAGCGTGTCTAACCTGGCTTCACGCTGCATCTCTCCACCCGACTCCTGTTGAGCAGAGAAGAAGAGAGGGGAGAAGAACAGAGAACAGAAGAAGGGAAGAGGGGGAGAGAAGGAGAGGAAAAGAAGAGATAATAAAATAGCAATTGATATATCAAGCGGATCGGCCACGACAAGAGTGCCTCTTGTCGTGGCATTTAAGGAGCCCAGCAAACATATTTATACCCTTTGTCTCTTTGAGTCGTGCCACAACCATGTGTACAGCCGTCGTCTTGAGAACATTAAGGGCAAGAAGAGAGAGGGGAGGGTGGTGAGGAGGAGGGGGGTAGCATAGATTAACAGTGTGAAATAAATATGCAGTGGGCTGCAAAAATAAATGTAAAGGAAAAAATGTTACTGCGGTGAGAGACAGACAGAGAGTCAGGGGGTTGGACATCAAGAGATAGAGAGGGGGAGAGAGAGAGAGAGAGAGAGAGAGAGAGAGAGAGAGAGAGAGAGAGAGAGAAAGGGGGGGGGGGGGGAGAGTTCTGGTGTCTTTTCTTTGAGGTAACAAGGGATGTTATTCATACTTGCATTTGTTTGATCATATAATAAAAGTGGATTTACCATGTAACCCCTCAACCTTTACAATGCATACATTTGAATGCATTGTGGGGACGTGAGCCCCTAGCAGAATGCATTATGCACGGCCTGTATAACATGGTGATGCCATTTACAAGTCTTGGTGCAGAGCCTAACACACAATGGATCCACTGCTTGATGATGGTTTGGAGATGTATGAAAATATAGACGTATCAAAAATCGATACAGATGAATCAGTGCTTCTGGCAAACAAATCAAAATAATCTTTAGGATTTGCATAAATGTGGAACCGGCATCCTGTGTTTAAGTGTCTGTGAGGTGACAATTGTGCAATATTTGAAGACCATTATAAGTCATGAATATAAAATTACACAGGCAATCATTATTTTCTTTCTGATTGTCTTCCTCTATGCTTCAAGTTAATCTTGTTATGTCTAAATGGCTGTATGCAGCCAGAATGAAATGCCAGATTTGCCATTCATGGCATTCCACAGACAGCCATGCTTGCGTCTCTTTAGGCATAAATAATCATAGTATTACAGATACAATATGTCAAACTGGCCCAGCCCCATGGCTACACGGATAATCATTACCGATCATTGTTTTCTAAACTGTCTGTGGACTATCTGATTCAAATCCTTTCTTCCTTCCTCTTTCCCTCCATCCATGATACACATATGAAAACATGATACATATTGTGTACAACATGATGCATGCATGCGTAGTATAGATATGCTCATATTTATACCATGTAGTTGCATGGTGTCTAAACGACTGTGAAGGGATTCCCCAGGCATACCTGTGTTGTACAAGTTCACTACATGTTATTGAACAGAGCAACAGTAGACCCTCTGGTGTTAGAAGCAGTGGGTGTTAGCAACCAGCACTACAGCAGCATGACTCATACTGGCTGCTGAATGAAACCTGAGAGAGAAAGAGAAAAAGAGAGAGAGAGAGAGAGAGAGAGAGAGAGAGAGAGAGAGAGAGAGAGAGAGAGAGAGAGAGAGAGAGAGAGAGAGAGAGAGAGAGAGAGAGAGAGAGAGAGAGAGAGAGAGAGAGAGAGAGAGAGAGAGAGAGAGAGGGGGAGAATTCCTAGAATGCAGCAAATTTTCGATCTGTTGCCAGATTTTCAACAGGAGGGCAAATAGTATTTAATAGTATAACTATTGTATGGGCACTAGATATCTGTACGGTTACACATATTCTGATGACATAGAGCTCTGAAGATCAGAGATAATTAAGCTCATGCAGTGAAATCCACTATATACAGCATATAGCTGCATTAAAAAAAAATATTGCAAAAGTGGATGTGCAGTGGGCATTTACTGTAAATGTCAAACCTGTGGTTTCAGGGGTGTTCTAGTGTATTGGAATCGGTCAAGGTTCACCAGATTTTTTACAAGCAGGAAAGAAGCCTAGTGTGTGAGAGACCGGGGTACTCCATTTCAAACCTTAAAACTCAACACTACATAAAAAAAATAGAGGGTGGATGTTGAATTATTCATGTCCAGCTACCTTCAAACCAACCAAGAAGAGGAAGGAATGTGTTCAAAAATCTTTTCCTTTAACTCTAGGCGACGAGTGGAATATTAAATAAGGGTTTATTAGTTGATATCCCAAACATAATTTTCTGGCATATGGGATATTAACATATTGCGTGTGTAATGAATCATTCCTCAGAAATGTTGGGCCATGAGATGCAAATAACTACAACATTAATGAACCACTCAAACAATAAAATAATTAATGCATAATTTAATTAATAGAGTTAATTGAGGTCGGCTTAGTACAGGAGGTAGAGCTGATTGCCTCGTAAAAGGGTGCTAGTTCGATCCCTGGCTCCTCCTAGCTGAGTGATGAGGTTTCCCTGTGCAAGAAACCTAACCCTAACTCAGGGACGCGGGAAGTGGGGGTGCTTAGGGTGCTGCAGCACCCCCCCCCTGGCAGCCTCTGGCTGTAACTACAAGTGAGAAGGTTTTCAGAACAAATCAATACTTTTTTTTTTTTTTTTTTAATTTTATCATACAACATGATTTTTCATTAAATTATTGACATCAACCCTTTTTATGATATTTATCATATTATCATTTCATTTTATTTAGAACATTGTCTGAGTAGGCTGACGTAGGCTATGACGCACAACGCAGAACTGTCGATAGCTGAATATCGTACTATGCTGATTTTACATAAGCATGTTGGTGTTCAACATCTGTTGTAGTGAACATCTAAAACTGGTGTAAAATGTTGCTGCCATATTAATAGACACGTTGAATGTTATCGTTATGATTCTGGAATCCTGCACGTAAACTGGTTGGCAAAAAAAGAGCAAAGACGGACGGTTCACTTGACGGAGAAACCGTCACTTTCCTCATAACAGACAACTCGTAACTCTGGATGAAAATGTAGGCTTTCTTTTATTGTCACTCTCCTTTTAAACCTTTAGAAATAACCTCCTGAATCCTTGTTATAACGCTGTGTATAATCCCGGACCGCAACAGCTTGTCGGCATGTTGTTAGTGTGTGAAATTCAGCACAGTGGCTAGTTGGCAGAACTCTTTTTACACACCAGTAGAGTGTTTATCAGAGCGGAGCCCTGAATGTTGCGCAGCATTTATTATGACGTCATTATATAGACTCTCTCTCAGCACCCCCCCCCCCCCCCCCCTTGGACTGACTTCCCGCGTCCCTGGTGTTACCCCCTAGGTTTTATTCGATACTTTTCAACAGTGTTACCTACGGAAGAGGATTAGGGCCACACATGTAAAAAAAAAAATCTCAGAATTCTGACATTAATCTCAGAATTCTGAGATAAAAAGTCAGAATTCTGACATTAATCTCAGAATTCAGAGGAAAAAGTCAGAATTCTGACTTTTTTCTCAGAATTCTGAGATTAAAGTCAGAATTCTGACATTAATCTCAGAATTCTGAGAAAAAAGTCTGAATTCTGACATTAATCTCAGAATTCTGACTTTAATCTCAGAATTCTGAGAAAAAAGTCAGAATTCTGACTTTAAAGTCAGAACTACGGGTATCTGTAAGGACCAACCTCCGTGGGAGAGACACTTTGCTTTATGCAGTAGGAGGAAACCTATGGAAAGCCAAGAAGGCCACAATCCGGCCCTAGAATGGCGCGGTAAAAGTGCAAAACCGCACGGAATCCGTGCGGTTTGGCAAGAATTCCGTACGGAATCCGTACGGTTTTGAATGACTAATAGCCGCGGCTATTAGTCATTCACTCCGGCTATTAGTTATTCACTCCGGCTATTAGTTATTCACTCCGGCTATTAGGTATGCAGAACGAGCCCTCCCTCTTCTTTGCTTGACCACTAAGTTTGAAGGCTGTCTAACCAATCAGTGAAAAGAAATACCAGACTAAAGTAACGCATTGTCGAGACTAGAGCTGCAGTGCCTCCATGTTTCGCCGTAACATAAAGCTGTGTTGTCTTTACTAGTTTCACTATAATGTAATGACCACCACTAGCTAGTGGAAAATACATTTGTGTCTAGTACAGTGATATATTTGTATATGTTAGGCTATATATTGAGATGGCAGTGTGCGAAATACCCGTCAATGTTCGGGGATGCCCTCATCCCCAGATTGTTCTCGATATGCAGTAGCCAGCTAGGCCATAACATTACAATATTTCATGGATGCAAGCAAGCCAAGACAATCAATCTATATCTATAGCCTACATGACAACACACACACACACACGCACACACAGACACACACACACGCACACACGTTAAACACACTGGTAAAGCAATAGGAGCCTGCATTGGCTAAAGTTGTTGGGATGCACGTTATTTTATAACAGGGAGGGGCAAAGTTGTGCATTACAATGCAAACACGACAATAATTGGCACCGCTCTTGCGCACTCAGAAGAACATGAACTGAATAAATGCCAGGTATATAGCATATCGGAGACGGGCACACAATCAGTGCATTTGCAAATGAGAGCCTGCAGTATGACCGATCTTGTGACATGATTTAACCATCCATCTACAGCTAATACGATCAGACAGATACATCATTGATCATAAGCCCACAACAAGCCCAACATCACCACGGCAGGTGCGCTCTCTCTCGCACATTCACACAATCACTCCAACTTCTCCAACTCCAAGGCAAAGCTGTTTCACTAAGACCACAAACAACCACAACTAACCAGCCTACATATCCACAACAATGCACAACAATCAGTTCTATACATTGCGTCTATCTTCTGTTTGGCGCACATAGCTAATTTGCATACTTGCACAGGACTGTCGGCTCCGCTTGTCAAAAAAATGGAACGTATTTGTGAATAAATGCTTTGAATTCTGAATACTGGACTTGGTGAGCTTGGTGAGTTGGCTATGGGACGTGCACTTTTACCGCGCCATTCTAGGGCCGGATTGTGGCCTTCTTGGCTTTCCATAGGTTTCCTCCTACTGCATAAAGCAAAGTGTCTCTCCCACGGAGGTTGGTCCTTACAGATACCCGTAGTTCTGACTTTAAAGTCAGAATTCTGACTTTTTTCTCAGAATTCTGAGATTAATGTCAGAATTCTGATTTTAATCTCAGAATTCTGAAAAAAAGGCAGAATTCTGAGATTAAAATCAGAATTCTGACTTTTTTTCTCGGAATTCTGAGATTAATGTCAGAATTCTGAGATTAATGTCAGAATTCTGACTTTATTCTCAGAATTCTGAGATTAAAGTCAGAATTCTGACTTTTTTTTTTACATGTGTGGCCCTAATCCTCTTCCGTAGTTACCCCTTATTGGTTTTTCATGACCACAGATAAGAAACGACAGTTTTTTTTACGTTTCATTTGATAAAAACGACAGTGTTACCCCTTGTGTTTTTTTCCCATGATGACTGATGAAAAACAACAGTGTTACCCCTTATATTTTATTTGACAAAGACAACAGTGTTACCCCTTGTGTTTTTCTCATGACGACCAATAAAAAACAACAGTGTTACCCCTTATGTTTTTATTCATGACGACCAATAAAAAACAACAGTGTTACTCCTTATGTTTTTTTTCATGACGACCAATAAAAAAAGGAACAGTGTTACCCCTTATGTTTCATTGTCGTTTTTTATTGGTCGTCATGAAAAAAAACATAAGGGGTAACACTGTCGTTTTTATAGGTCGTCATGAAAAAAAACATAAGGGGTAAGACTGCTGTTTTTTATTGGTCGTCATGAAATAAACATACGGGGTAACACTGTCGATATTTATCAAATAAAACATAGGGGGTAACACTTTTGTTTTTCTTTGGTCGTCATGAAAAAAACCACAAGGGGTAACACTGTCGTTTTTTATTGGTCGTCATGAAAAAAACCGACAGTGTTACCCCTTGTTTTTTTCATGATGACTGATAAAAAACGACAGTGTTACCCATTATATTTTATTTGACAAAGACAACAGTGTTACCCCTTATGGTTTTTTTCATGACGACCAAAGAAAAACGACAGTGTTACCCCTCATGTTTCATTTGATAAAAGCGACAGTGTTACCCCTTGGGTTTTTTTTCATGACGACCAAAGAAAAACAACAGTGTCACCCCCTATGTTTTATTTGATAAATATCGACAGTGTTTTCCCCTTATATTTATTTCATGACGGCCGATAAAAAACGACAGAGTTACCCCTCATGTTTTTTCCATGTTGACCAATGAAAAACGACAGTGGCACCCCTGTCGACGTTTTTACAGGGATCGGAACATGAGCTGTTTAGAGTGTTAACCTCCGAACTTAACAATGCACCATCAAAACACCGGTTGAAGTCATCACAAAGGTTATACTTGACTTTATAATTCGCATGAAATAGAGAAAAGAAACTTCCAACAGAGGTCATCAATCGGACTTGAACCCCGGTCTCCAGGGGGTTAGGCAGAGTGCACCCCACTGCACCACTAAGATGACAATACACAATAATCAATCATCAATAAAGAGGATATACATGACATTACAATGTATGTGTGTATTTCTATTATTTCCCTTATGTTTTTTTTCAAGACGACCAAAAAAACAACAATGTTACCCCCATATGTTTTTTTCATGACGACCAATAAAAAAAGGAACAGTGTTACCCCTTATGTTTCATTTGATAAAAACGACAGTGTTCCACTGTCGTTTTTTATTGGTCGTCATGAAAAAAAACATAAGGGGTAACACTGACGTTTTTATTGGTCGTCATGAAAAAAAACATAAGGGGTAAGACTGCTGTTTTTTATTGGTCGTCATGAAATAAACATAAGGTGCCGCACCACGGCAGGTGCGCTCTCTCTCGCACATTCACACAATCACTCCAACTTCTCCAACTCCAAGGCAAAGCTGTTTCACTAAGACCACAAACAACCACAACTAACCAGCCTACATATCCACAACAATGCACAACAATCAGTTCTATACATTGCGTCTATCTTCTGTTTGGCGCACATAGCTAATTTGCATACTTGCACAGGACTGTCGGCTCCGCTTGTCAAAAAAATGGAACGTATTTGTGAATAAATGCTTTGAATTCTGAATACTGGACTTGGTGAGCTTGGTGAGTTGGCTATGGGACGTGCACTTTTACCGCGCCATTCTAGGGCCGGATTGTGGCCTTCTTGGCTTTCCATAGGTTTCCTCCTACTGCATAAAGCAAAGTGTCTCTCCCACGGAGGTTGGTCCTTACAGATACCCGTAGTTCTGACTTTAAAGTCAGAATTCTGACTTTTTTCTCAGAATTCTGAGATTAATGTCAGAATTCTGATTTTAATCTCAGAATTCTGAAAAAAAGGCAGAATTCTGAGATTAAAATCAGAATTCTGACTTTTTTTCTCGGAATTCTGAGATTAATGTCAGAATTCTGAGATTAATGTCAGAATTCTGACTTTATTCTCAGAATTCTGAGATTAAAGTCAGAATTCTGACTTTTTTTTTTACATGTGTGGCCCTAATCCTCTTCCGTAGTTACCCCTTATTGGTTTTTCATGACCACAGATAAGAAACGACAGTTTTTTTTACGTTTCATTTGATAAAAACGACAGTGTTACCCCTTGTGTTTTTTTCCCATGATGACTGATGAAAAACAACAGTGTTACCCCTTATATTTTATTTGACAAAGACAACAGTGTTACCCCTTGTGTTTTTCTCATGACGACCAATAAAAAACAACAGTGTTACCCCTTATGTTTTTATTCATGACGACCAATAAAAAACAACAGTGTTACTCCTTATGTTTTTTTTCATGACGACCAATAAAAAAAGGAACAGTGTTACCCCTTATGTTTCATTGTCGTTTTTTATTGGTCGTCATGAAAAAAAACATAAGGGGTAACACTGTCGTTTTTATAGGTCGTCATGAAAAAAAACATAAGGGGTAAGACTGCTGTTTTTTATTGGTCGTCATGAAATAAACATACGGGGTAACACTGTCGATATTTATCAAATAAAACATAGGGGGTAACACTTTTGTTTTTCTTTGGTCGTCATGAAAAAAACCACAAGGGGTAACACTGTCGTTTTTTATTGGTCGTCATGAAAAAAACCGACAGTGTTACCCCTTGTTTTTTTCATGATGACTGATAAAAAACGACAGTGTTACCCATTATATTTTATTTGACAAAGACAACAGTGTTACCCCTTATGGTTTTTTTCATGACGACCAAAGAAAAACGACAGTGTTACCCCTCATGTTTCATTTGATAAAAGCGACAGTGTTACCCCTTGGGTTTTTTTTCATGACGACCAAAGAAAAACAACAGTGTCACCCCCTATGTTTTATTTGATAAATATCGACAGTGTTTTCCCCTTATATTTATTTCATGACGGCCGATAAAAAACGACAGAGTTACCCCTCATGTTTTTTCCATGTTGACCAATGAAAAACGACAGTGGCACCCCTGTCGACGTTTTTACAGGGATCGGAACATGAGCTGTTTAGAGTGTTAACCTCCGAACTTAACAATGCACCATCAAAACACCGGTTGAAGTCATCACAAAGGTTATACTTGACTTTATAATTCGCATGAAATAGAGAAAAGAAACTTCCAACAGAGGTCATCAATCGGACTTGAACCCCGGTCTCCAGGGGGTTAGGCAGAGTGCACCCCACTGCACCACTAAGATGACAATACACAATAATCAATCATCAATAAAGAGGATATACATGACATTACAATGTATGTGTGTATTTCTATTATTTCCCTTATGTTTTTTTTCAAGACGACCAAAAAAACAACAATGTTACCCCCATATGTTTTTTTCATGACGACCAATAAAAAAAGGAACAGTGTTACCCCTTATGTTTCATTTGATAAAAACGACAGTGTTCCACTGTCGTTTTTTATTGGTCGTCATGAAAAAAAACATAAGGGGTAACACTGACGTTTTTATTGGTCGTCATGAAAAAAAACATAAGGGGTAAGACTGCTGTTTTTTATTGGTCGTCATGAAATAAACATAAGGGGTAACACTGTCGATATTTATCAAATAAAACATAGGGGGTAACACGGAACATGGAAAAAAACGACAGTTTTTTTCATGACGACCAATAAAAAACAACAGTGTTACCCCTTATGTTTTTTTTCATGACGACCAATAAAAAACAACAGTGTTACCCCTTATGTTTTTTTTCATGACGACCAAAGAAAAATGACAGTGTCACCCCTCATGTTTCATTTGATAAAAACGACAGTGTTACCCCTTATGTTTTTTTCATGACGACCGATAAAAAACGACAGTGCTACCCCTTATGTTTTATTTGATAAATATCGACAGGTTTAACCCTTATTTTTATTGAATGCCGGCCGATAATAAACGACAGAGTTACGCCTTATGTTTTTTTTCTTGACGACCAGTAAAAAAAAAAAGTGATACCCCTTATGTTTTTTTTCATGACGACCAATAAAAAACAACAGTGTTACCCCTTATGTTTTTTTTCATGATGACCCAAGAAAAATAACAATGTTACCCCCTCTGTTTTTTTTCATGATGATCAATTAAAAAGAACAGTGTTACCCTTTATGTTTTTTTTCATGACGACCAATAAAAAACAACAGTGTTACCCCTTATGTTTTTTTTCATGACGACCATTAAAAAACGACAGTGTTACCCCTTATGTTTTTTTTCATGACGACCATAAAAAACGACAGTGTTGCCCCTCATGTTTTTTTTCATGACGACCAATAAAAAACAACAGTGTTACCCCTTATGTTTTTTTTCATGACGACCAAAGAAAAATGACAGTGTCACCCCTTATGTTTTATTTGATAAATATCGACAGGTTTACCCCTTATTTTTATTGAATGCCGGCCGATAATAAACGACAGAGTTACCCCTTATGTTTTTTTTCTTGACGACCAGTAAAAAAAAAAAGTGATACCCCTTATGTTTTTTTTCATGACAACCAATAAAAAACAACAGTGTTACCCCTTATGTTTTTTTTCATGATGACCCAAGAAAAATAACAATGTTACCCCCTCTGTTTTTTTTCATGATGACCAATTAAAAAGAACAGTGTTACCCTTTGTTTTTTTTCATGACGACCAATAAAAAACAACAGTGTTACCCCTTATGTTTTTTTTCATGACGACCATTAAAAAACGACAGTGTTACCCCTTATGTTTTTTTTCATGACGACCATAAAAAACGACAGTGTTACCCCTCATGTTTTTTTCATGACGACCAATAAAAAACAACAGTGTTACCCCTTTTGTTTTTTTTCATGACGACCAATAAAAAACGACTTATATTTTATTTGACAAAGACAACAGTGTTACCCCTTATGTTTTTTTTCATGACGACCAATAAAAAACAACAGTGTTACCCCTTATTTATTTTTTCATGACGACCAATAAAAAACAACAGTGTTACCCCTTATGTTTTTTTCATGACGGCCGATAAAAAACGACAGTTACCCCTCATGTTTTTTCCATGTTGACCAATAAAAAACAACAGTGGCACCCCTGTCGACGTTTTTGCAGGGATCGGAACATGAGCTGTTAAGAGTGTTAACCTCCGAACTTAACAATGCACCATCAAGACACCAGTTAAATTCATCACAAAGGTTATACTTGACTTTATAATTCGCATGAAATAGAGATATGAAACTTCCAACAGAGGTCATCAACCGGGTTTGAACCCCGGTCTCCAGGGGGTTAGGCAGAGTGCACCCCACTGCACCACTGAGGCGATGACAATACACAATAATCAATCATCCATAAAGAGCATATACATGACATTAAAATGTATGTGTGTACGTCTATTATTTCCCTTATGTTTTTTTTCAAGACGACAAATAATAAACAACAGTGTTACCCCTTATGTTTTTTTCATGACGACCAATAAAAAACAACAGTTTTACCCCTTATGGTTTTTTTCATGACGACCAAAGAAAAATGACAGTGTCACCCCTCATGTTTCATTTGATAAAAACGACAGTGTTACCCCTTATGTTTTTTTCATGACGACCGATAAAAAACGACAGTGGTACCCCTTATGTTTTATTTGATAAATATCGACAGGTTTACCCCTTATTTTTATTGAATGCCAGCCGATAATAAACGACAGAGTTACCCCTTATGTTTTTTTTCTTGACGACCAGTAAAAAAAAAAAGTGATACCCCTTATGTTTTTTTTCATGACGACCAATAAAAAACAACAGTGTTACCCCTTATGTTTTTTTTCATGATGACCCAAGAAAAAT
The DNA here is from genome assembly GCF_031168955.1 of Gadus macrocephalus. NCBI lineage: Eukaryota > Metazoa > Chordata > Actinopteri > Gadiformes > Gadidae > Gadus > Gadus macrocephalus. The sequence goes on from NC_082386.1 coordinate 16,473,702, forward strand.
AACAGTGTTACCCCCTCTGTTTTTTTTCATGATGACCAATTAAAAAGAACAGTGTTACCCTTTATGTTTTTTTTCATGACGACCAATAAAAAACAACAGTGTTACCCCTTATGTTTTTTTTCATGACGACCATTAAAAAACGACAGTGTTACCCCTCATGTTTTTTTCATGACGACCAATAAAAAACAACAGTGTTACCCCTTTTGTTTTTTTTCATGACGACCAATAAAAAACGACTTATATTTTATTTGACAAAGACAACAGTGTTACCCCTTATGTTTTTTTTCATGACGGCCAATAAAAAACGACAGAGTTACCCCTCATGTTTTTTCCATGTTGACCAATAAAAAACAACAGTGGCACCCCAGTTGACGTTTTTGCAGGGATCGGAACATGAGCTGTTTAGAGTGTTAACCTCCGAACTTAACAATGCACCATCAAGACACCAGTTAAATTCATCACAAAGGTTCATGACGACCAATAAAAAACGACTTATATTTTATTTGACAAAGACAACAGTGTTACCCCTTATGTTTTTTTTCATGACGACCAATAAAAAACAACAGTGTTACCCCTTATGTTTTTTTCATGACGGCCAGTAAAAAACAACAGTGTTACCCCCTCTGTTTTTTTTCATGATGACCAATTAAAAAGAACTGTGTTACCCTTTATGTTTTTTTTCATGACGACCAATAAAAAACAACAGTGTTACCCCTTATGTTTTTTTTCATGACGACCATTAAAAAACGACAGTGTTACCCCTTATGTTTTTTTTCATGACGACCATAAAAAACGACAGTGTTACCCCTTATGTTTTTTTTCATGACGACCAATAAAAAACAACAGTGTTACCCCTTATGTTTTTTTTCATGACAACCAATAAAAAACGACTTAGATTTTATTTGACAAAGACAACAGTGTTACCCCTTATGTTTTTTTTCATGACGACCAATATGTTTTTTTCATGACGGCCGATAAAAAACGACAGAGTTACCCCTCATGTTTTTTCCATGTTGACCAATAAATATCAACAGTGGCACCCCTGTCGACGTTTTTGCAGGGATCGGAACATGAGCTGTTTAGAGTGTTAACCTCCGAACTTAACAATGCACCATCAAGACACCAGTTATATTCATCACAAAGGTTATACTTGACTTTATAATTTGCATGAAATAGAGATAAGATACTTCCAACAGTGGTCATCAACCGGGCTTGAACCCCGGTCTCCAGGGGGTTAGGCAGAGTGCACCCCACTGCACCACTGAGGCGATGACAATACACAAATATCGAACATCCATAAAGAGCATATACATGACATTAAAATGTATGTGTGTGTTTCTATTATTTCCCTTATGTTTTTTTTCAAGACGACAAATAATAAACAACAGTGTTACCCCTTATGTTTTTTTTCATGATGACCCAAGAAAAACAACAGTGTTACCCCCTATGTTTTTTTTCATGATGACCAATTAAAAAGAACAGTGTTACCCTTATGTTTTTTTTCATGACGACCATTAAAAAACGACAGTGTTACCCCTTATGTTTTTTTTCATGACGACCATAAAAAACGACAGTGTTACCCCTTATGTTTTTTTTCATGATGACCAATAAAAAACAACAGTGTTACCCCTTATGTTTTTTTTCATGACGACCAATAAAAAACAACAGTGTTACCCCTTATGTTTTTTTTCATGACGACCATTAAAAAACGACAGTGTAACCCCTTATGTTTTCTTTCATGACGACCATAAAAAACGACAGTGTTACCCCTTATGTTTTTTTTGATCAATATCGACAGGTTTACCCCTTATTTTTATTTAATGCCGGCCGATAAAAAACGACAGAGTTACCCCTTATGTTTTTTTTATCGACGATCAGTAAAAAACAAAAGTGATACCCCTTATGTTTTTTTTCATGATAACCCAAGAAAAACAACAGTGTTACCCCCTATGTTTTTTTTCATGATGACCAATTAAAAAGAACAGTGTTACCCTTTGTGTTTTTTTTCATGACGACCAATAAAAAACAACAGTGTTACCCCTTATGTTTTTTTTCATGACGACCATAAAAAACAAAAGTGATACCCCTTATGTTTTTTTTCATGACGACCAATAAAAAACAACAGTGTTACCCCTCATGTTTTTTTTTCATGATGACCTAAGAAAAACAACAGTGTTACCCCCTATGTTTTTTTTCATGATGACCAATTAAAAAGAACAGTGTTACCCTTTTTGTTTTTTTTCATGACGACCAATAAAAAACAACAGTGTTACCCCTTATGTTTTTTTTCATGACGACCATTAAAAAACGACAGTGTAACCCCTTATGTTTTCTTTCATGACGACCATAAAAAACGACAGTGTTACCCCTTATGTTTTTTTTGATCAATATCGACAGGTTTACCCCTTATTTTTATTTAATGCCGGCCGATAAAAAACGACAGAGTTACCCCTTATGTTTTTTTTATCGACGATCAGTAAAAAACAAAAGTGATACCCCTTATGTTTTTTTTCATGATAACCCAAGAAAAACAACAGTGTTACCCCCTATGTTTTTTTTCATGATGACCAATTAAAAAGAACAGTGTTACCCTTTGTGTTTTTTTTCATGACGACCAATAAAAAACAACAGTGTTACCCCTTATGTTTTTTTTCATGACGACCATTAAAAAACAACAGTGTTACCCCTTATGTTTTTTTTCATGACGACCATAAAAAACAAAAGTGATACCCCTTATGTTTTTTTTCATGACGACCAATAAAAAACAACAGTGTTACCCCTCATGTTTTTTTTTCATGATGACCTAAGAAAAACAACAGTGTTACCCCCTATGTTTTTTTTCATGATGACCAATTAAAAAGAACAGTGTTACCCTTTTTGTTTTTTTTCATGACGACCAATAAAAAACAACAGTGTTACCCCTTATGTTTTTTTCATGACGACCATTAAAAAACGACAGTGTTACCCCTTATGTTTTTTTTCATGACGACCAATAAAAAACGACTTATATTTTATCTGACAAAGACAACAGTGTTACCCCTTATGTTTTTTTTCATGACGACCAATAAAAACAACAGTGTTATCCCTTATGTTTTTTTTCATGATGACCCAAGAAAAACAACAGTGTTACCCCCTATGTTTTTTTTCATGATGACCAATTAAAAAGAACAGTGTTACCCTTTGTGTTTTTTTTCATGACGACCAATAAAAAACAACAGTGTTACCCTTTTTGTTTTTTTTCATGACGACCATTAAAAAACGACAGTGTTACCCCTCATGTTTTTTTTCATGACGACCATAAAAAACGACAGTGTTACCCTTTATGTTTTTTTTCATGACGACCAATAAAAAACAACAGTGTTACCCCTTATGTTTTTTTTCATGACGACCAATAAAAAACGACTTATATTTTATTTGACAAAGACAACAGTGTCACCCCTTATGTTTTTTTTCATGACGACCAATAAAAAACAACAGTGTTACCCCTTATGTTTTTTTCATGACGGCCGATAAAAAACGACAGTTACCCCTCATGTATTTTCCATGTTGACCAATAAAAATCAACAGTGGCACCCCTGACGACGTTTTTGCAGGGATCGGAACATGAGCTGTTTAGAGTGTTAACCTCCGAACTTAACAATGCACCATCAAGACACCGGTTAAAATCATCACAAAGGTTATACTTGACTTTATAATTCGCATGAAATAGAGATAAGAAACTTCCAACAGTGGTCATCAACCGGTCTTGAACCCCGGTCTCCAGGGGGTTAGGCAGAGTGCACCCCACTGCACCACTGAGGCGATGACAATACACAAAAATCAATCATCAATAAAGAGCATATACATGACATTAAAATGTACGTGTGTATTTCTATTATTTCCCTGATGTTTTTTTTCAAGACGACAAATAATAAACAACAGTGTTACCCCTTATGTTTTTTTTCATGACGACCAAAAAAAACAACAGTGTTACCCCTTTTATGTTTTTTTCATGACGACCAATAAAAAACAACAGTGTTACCCCTTATGTTTTTTTTCATGACGACCAATAAAAAACAACAGTGTTACCCCTTATGTTTTTTTTCATGACGACCATTAAAAAACGACAGTGTAACCCCTTATGTTTTTTTTCATGACGACCATAAAAAACGACAGTGTTACCCCTTATGTTTTTTTTGATCAATATCGACAGGTTTACCCCTTATTTTTATTTAATGCCAGCCGATAAAAAACGACAGAGTTACCCCTTATGTTTTTTTTCTTGACGATCAGTAAAAAACAAAAGTGATACCCCTTATGTTTTTTTTCATGATAACCCAAGAAAAACAACAGTGTTACCCCCTATGTTTTTTTTCATGATGACCAATTAAAAAGAACAGTGTTACCCTTTGTGTTTTTTTTCATGACGACCAATAAAAAACAACAGTGTTACCCCTTATGTTTTTTTTCATGACGACCATTAAAAAACAACAGTGTTACCCCTTATGTTTTTTTTCATGACGACCATAAAAAACAAAAGTGATACCCCTTATGTTTTTTTTCATGACGACCAATAAAAAACAACAGTGTTACCCCTCATGTTTTTTTTTCATGATGACCTAAGAAAAACAACAGTGTTACCCCCTATGTTTTTTTTCATGATGACCAATTAAAAAGAACAGTGTTACCCTTTTTGTTTTTTTTCATGACGACCAATAAAAAACAACAGTGTTACCCCTTATGTTTTTTTCATGACGACCATTAAAAAACGACAGTGTTACCCCTTATGTTTTTTTTCATGACGACCAATAAAAAACGACTTATATTTTATCTGACAAAGACAACAGTGTTACCCCTTATGTTTTTTTTCATGACGACCAATAAAAACAACAGTGTTACCCCTTATGTTTTTTTTCATGATGACCCAAGAAAAACAACAGTGTTACCCCCTATGTTTTTTTTCATGATGACCAATTAAAAAGAACAGTGTTACCCTTTGTGTTTATTTTCATGACGACCAATAAAAAACAACAGTGTTACCCTTTTTGTTTTTTTTCATGACGACCATTAAAAAACGACAGTGTTACCCCTCATGTTTTTTTTCATGACGACCATAAAAAACGACAGTGTTACCCTTTATGTTTTTTTTCATGACGACCAATAAAAAACAACAGTGTTACCCCTTATGTTTTTTTTCATGACGACCAATAAAAAACGACTTATATTTTATTTGACAAAGACAACAGTGTCACCCCTTATGTTTTTTTTCATGACGACCAATAAAAAACAACAGTGTTACCCCTTATGTTTTTTTCATGACGGCCGATAAAAAACGACAGTTACCCCTCATGTTTTTTCCATGTTGACCAATAAAAATCAACAGTGGCACCCCTGACGACGTTTTTGCAGGGATCGGAACATGAGCTGTTTAGAGTGTTAACCTCCGAACTTAACAATGCACCATCAAGACACCGGTTAAAATCATCACAAAGGTTATACTTGACTTTATAATTCGCATGAAATAGAGATAAGAAACTTCCAACAGTGGTCATCAACCGGTCTTGAACCCCGGTCTCCAGGGGGTTAGGCAGAGTGCACCCCACTGCACCACTGAGGCGATGACAATACACAAAAATCAATCATCAATAAAGAGCATATACATGACATTAAAATGTACGTGTGTATTTCTATTATTTCCCTGATGTTTTTTTTCAAGACGACAAATAATAAACAACAGTGTTACCCCTTATGTTTTTTTTCATGACGACCAAAAAAAACAACAGTGTTACCCCTTTTATGTTTTTTTTCATGACGACCAATAAAAAACAACAGTGTTACCCCTTATGTTTTTTTTCATGACGACCAATAAAAAACAACAGTGTTACCCCTTATGTTTTTTTTCATGACGACCATTAAAAAACGACAGTGTAACCCCTTATGTTTTTTTTCATGACGACCATAAAAAACGACAGTGTTACCCCTTATGTTTTTTTTGATCAATATCGACAGGTTTACCCCTTATTTTTATTTAATGCCGGCCGATAAAAAACGACAGAGTTACCCCTTATGTTTTTTTTCTTGACGATCAGTAAAAAACAAAAGTGATACCCCTTATGTTTTTTTTCATGATAACCCAAGAAAAACAACAGTGTTACCCCCTATGTTTTTTTTCATGATGACCAATTAAAAAGAACAGTGTTACCCTTTGTGTTTTTTTTCATGACGACCATAAAAAACGACAGTGTTACCCTTTATGTTTTTTTTCATGACGACCATTAAAAAACGACAGTGTTACCCCTTATGTTTTTTTTCATGACGACCATAAAAAACGACAGTGTTACCCCTTATGTTTTTTTTCATGATGACCAATAAAAAACAACAGTGTTACCCCTTATGTTTTTTTTCATGACGACCAATAAAAAACAACAGTGTTACCCCTTATGTTTTTTTTCATGACGACCATTAAAAAACGACAGTGTAACCCCTTATGTTTTTTTTCATGACGACCATAAAAAACGACAGTGTTACCCCTTATGTTTCTTTTGATCAATATCGACAGGTTTACCCCTTATTTTTATTTAATGCCGGCCGATAAAAAACGACAGAGTTACCCCTTATGTTTTTTTTCTTGACGATCAGTAAAAAACAAAAGTGATACCCCTTATGTTTTTTTTCATGATAACCCAAGAAAAACAACAGTGTTACCCCCTATGTTTTTTTTCATGATGACCAATTAAAAAGAACAGTGTTACCCTTTGTGTTTTTTTTCATGACGACCAATAAAAAACAACAGTGTTACCCCTTATGTTTTTTTTCATGACGACCATTAAAAAACAACAGTGTTACCCCTTATGTTTTTTTTCATGACGACCATAAAAAACAAAAGTGATACCCCTTATGTTTTTTTTCATGACGACCAATAAAAAACAACAGTGTTACCCCTTATGTTTTTTTTCATGATGACCCAAGAAAAACAACAGTGTTACCCCCTATGTTTTTTTTCATGATGACCAATTAAAAAGAACAGTGTTACCCTTTGTGTTTTTTTTCATGACGACCAATAAAAAACAACAGTGTTACCCCTTATGTTTTTTTTCATGACGACCATTAAAAAACGACAGTGTTACCCCTTATGTTTTTTTTCATGACGACCAATAAAAAATGACTTATATTTTATCTGACAAAGACAACAGTGTTACCCCTTATGTTTTTTTTCATGACGACCAATAAAAAACAACAGTGTTACCCCTTATGTTTTTTTTCATGATGACCCAAGAAAAACAACAGTGTTACCCCCTATGTTTTTTTTCATGATGACCAATTAAAAATAACAGTGTAACCCTTTGTGTTTTTTTTCATGACGACCAATAAAAAACAACAGTGTTACCCTTTTTGTTTTTTTTCATGACGACCATTAAAAAACAAGTGTTACCCCTTATGTTTTTTTTCATGATGACCCAAGAAAAACAACAGTGTTACCCCCTATGTTTTTTTTCATGATGACCAATTAAAAAGAACAGTGTAACCCTTTGTGTTTTTTTTCATGACGACCAATAAAAAACAACAGTGTTACCCTTTTTGTTTTTTTTCATGACGACCATTAAAAAACGACAGTGTTACCCCTTATGTTTTATTTGATCAATATCGACAGGTTTACCCCTTATTTTTATTTAATGCCGGCCGATAAAAAACGACAGAGTTACCCTTATGTTTTTTTTCATGACGACCATAAAAAACGACAGTGTTACCCCTTATATATTTTTTCATGACGACCAATAAAAAACAACAGTGTTACCCCTTATGGTTTTTTTCATGACGACCAATAAAAAACGACTTATATTTTATTTGACAAAGACAACAGTGTTACCCCTTATGTTTTTTTTCATGACGACCAATAAAAAACAACAGTGTTACCCCGTATGTTTTTTTCATGACGGCCGATAAAAAACGACAGTTACCCCTTTTTTTTTTTCGATGTTGACCAATAAAAAACAACAGAGGCACCCCTGTCGACGTTTTTGCAGGGATCTGAACATGAGCTGTTTAGAGTGTTAACCTCCGAACTTAACAATGCACCATCAAGACACCGGTTAAATTCATCACAAAGGTTATACTTGACTTTATAATTCGCATGAAATAGAGATAAGAAACTTCCAACAGAGGTCATCAACCGGACTTGAACCACGGTCTCCAGGGGGTTAGGCAGAGTGCACCCCACTGCACCACTGAGGCGATGACAATACACAATAATCAATCATCAATAAAGAGCATATACATGACATTAAAATGTACGTGTGTATTTCTATTATTTCCCTTATGTTCTTTTTCAAGACGACAAATAATAAACAACAGTGTTACCCCTTATGTTTTTTTTCATGACGACCAAAAAAAACAACAGTGTTACCCCCTTTATGTTTTTTTTCATGACGACCAATAAAAAACAACAGTGTTACCCCTTATGTTTTTTTTCATGACGACCAATAAAAAACAACAGTGTTACCCCTTATGTTTTTTTCATGACGGCCGATAAAAAACGAGAGTTACCCCTCATGTTTTTTCCATGTTGACCTATAAAAAACGACAGTGGCAACCCTGTCGACGTTTTTGCAGGGATCGTAACATGAGTGGTTTAGAGCGTTAACCTCCGAACTTAACAATGCACCATCAAGACACTGCATAAAGTCATCACAAAGGTTATACTTGACTTTATAATTCGCATGAAATAGAGATAAGAAACTTCCAACAGAGGTCATCAACCGGACTTGAACCCCGGTCTCCAGGGGGTTAGACAGAGTGCACCCCACTGCACCACTGAGGCGATGACAATACACAATAATCAATCATCAATAAAAAGCATATACATGACATTAAAATGTACGTGTGTATTTCGATTATTTCCCTTATGTTTTTTTTCAAGACGACAAATAATAAACAACAGTGTTACCCCTTATGTTTTTTTTCATGACGACCAAAAAAAACAAAAGTGTTACCCCCTTTATGTTTTTTTTCATGACGACCAATAAAAAACAACAGTGTTGCCCCTTATGGTTTTTTTCATGACGATCAAAGAAAAATGACAGTGTCACCCCTCATGTTTCATTTGATAAAAACGACAGTGTTACCCCTTATGTTTTTTTCATGACGACCGATAAAAAACGACAGTGTTACCCCTCATGTCTTATTTGATTAATATCAACAGGTTTACCCCTTATTTTTATTTAATGCCGGCCGATAAAAAACGACAGAGTTACCCCTCATGTTTTTTTTCTTGACGACCAGTAAAAAACAAAAGTGATACCCCTTATGTTTTTTTTCATGACGACCAATAAAAAACAACAGTGTTACCCCTTATGTTTTTTTTCATGATGACCCAAGAAAAACAACAGTGTTACCCCCTATGTTTTTTTTCATGATGACCAATTAAAAAGAACAGTGTTACCCTTTATGTTTTTTTTCATGACGACCAATAAAAAACAACAGTGCTACCCCGTATGTTTTTTTTCATGACGACCATTAAAAAACGACAGTGTTACCCCTTATGTTTTTTTTCATGACGACCATAAAAAACGACAGTGTTACCCCGTATGTTTTTTTTCATGACGACCAATAAAAAACAACAGTGTTACCCCTTATGTTTTTTTTCATGACAACCATAAAAAACGACTGTGTTACCCCTTATGTTTTTTTTCATGACGACCAATAAAAAACAACAGTGTTACCCCTTATGTTTTTTTTCATGACGACCCAAGAAAAACAACAGAGTTACCCCTTATGTTTTTTTTCTTGACGACCAGTAAAAAACAAAAGTGTTACCCCTTATGTTTTTTTTCATGACGACCAATAAAAAACAACAGTGTTACCCCATATGTTTTTTTTCATGATGACCAATTAAAAAGAACAGTGTTACCCCTTATGTTTTTTTTCATGAAGACCAATAAAAAAGAACAGTGTTACCCCTCATGTTTTATTTGATTAATATCAACAGGTTTACCCCTTATTTTTATTTAATGCCGGCCGATAAAAAACGACAGAGTTACCCCTCATGTTTTTTTTCTTGACGACCAGTAAAAAACAAAAGTGATACCCCTCATGTTTTTTTTCATGACGACCAATAAAAAACAACAGTGTTACCCCTTATGTTTTTTTTCATGATGACCCAAGAAAAACAACAGTGTTACCCCCTATGTTTTTTTTCATGATGACCAATTAAAAAGAACAGTGTTACCCTTTATGTTTTTTTTCATGACGACCAATAAAAAACAACAGTGTTACCCCGTATGTTTTTTTTCATGACGACCATTAAAAAACGACAGTGTTACCCCTTATGTTTTTTTTCATGACGACCATAAAAAACGACTGTGTTACCCCTTATATTTTTTTTCATGACGACCAATAAAAAACAACAGTGTTACCCCTTATGTTTTTTTTCATGACGACCATAAAAAACGACTGTGTTACCCCTTATGTTTTTTTTCATGACGACCAATAAAAAACAACAGTGTTACCCCTTATGTTTTTTTTCATGACGACCCAAGAAAAACAACAGAGTTACCCCTTATGTTTTTTTTCTTGACGACCAGTAAAAAACAAAAGTGTTACCCCTTATGTTTTTTTTCATGACGACCAATAAAAAACAACAGTGTTACCCCATATGTTTTTTTTCATGATGACCAATTAAAAAGAACAGTGTTACCCCTCATGTTTTTTTTCATGAAGACCAATAAAAAAGAACAGTGTTACCCCTTATGTTTTTTTTCTTGACGACCAGTAAAAAACAAAAGTGTTACCCCTTATGTTTTTTTTCATGAAGACCAATAAAAAACAATTCCACTGCACCACTGAGGCGATGACAATACACAATGATCAATCATCAATAAAGAGGATATACATGACATTAAAATGTATGTGGGTTTTTCTATTATTTCCCTTCCGTTTTTTTTCTTAACGACCAATAAAATACGACAGTGTTACCCCTTATGGGTTTTTCATGACAACTGATAAAAAACGAAAGTGTTACCCCTTATATTTTATTTGACAAAGACAACAATGTTACCCCTTATGTTTTTCTTCATGACGACCAATAAAAAACAACAGTGTTACCCCTTATGTTTTTTTTCATGACGACCCAAAAAAAACAACAGAGTTACCCCTTATGTTTTTTTCTTGACGACCAGTGAAAAACTAAAGTGTTACCCCTTATGTTTTTTTTCATGACGACCAATAAAAAACAACAGTGTTACCCCATATGTTTTTTTTCATGATGACCAATTAAAAAGAACAGTGTTACCCCTTATGTTTTTCTTCATGACGACCAATAAAAAACAACAGTGTTACCCCTTATGTTTTTTTTCATGACGACCCAAGAAAAACAACAGAGTTACCCCTTATGTTTTTTTTCATGACGACCAATAAAAAACGACTTATATTTTATTCGACAAAGACAACAGTGTTACCCCTTATGTTTTTTTTCATGACGACCAATAAAAAACAACAGTGTTACCCCTTATGTTTTTTTCATGACGGCCGATAAAAAACGACAGAGTTACCCCTCATGTTTTTTCCATGTTGACCGATAAAAAACAACAGTGGCACCCCTGTCGACGTTTTTGCAGGGATCGGAACATGAGCTGTTTAGAGTGTTAACCTCCGAACTTAACAATGCACCATCAAGACACCGGTTAAATTCATCACAAAGGTTATACTTGACTTTATAATTCGCATGAAATAGAGATAAGAAATTTCCAACAGAGGTCATCAACCGGACTTGAACCCCGGCCTCCAGGGGGTTAGGCAGAGTGCACCCCACTGCACCACTGAGGCGATGACAATACACAATAATCAATCATCAATAAAGAGCATATACATGACATTAAAATGTACGTGTGTATTTCTATTATTTCCCTTATGTTTTTTTTCAAGACGACAAATAATAAACAACAGTGTTACCCCTTATGTTTTTTTTCATGACGACCAAAAAAAACAACAGTGTTACCCCCTTTATGTTTTTTTTCATGACGACCAATAAAAAACAACAGTGTTACCCCTTATGTTTTTTTCATGACGACCAAAAAAAACAACAGTGTTACCCCCTTTATGTTTTTTTTCATGACGACCAATAAAAAACAACAGTGTTGCCCCTTATGGTTTTTTTCATGACGACCAAAGAAAAATGACAGTGTCACCCCTCATGTCTCATTTGATAAAAACGACAGTGTTACCCCTTATGTTTTTTTCATGACGACCGATAAAAAACGACAGTGTTACCCCTCATGTTTTATTTGATTAATATCAACAGGTTTACCCCTTATTTTTATTTAATGCCGGCCGATAAAAAACGACAGAGTTACCCCTCATGTTTTTTTTCTTGACGACCAGTAAAAAACAAAAGTGATACCCCTTATGTTTTTTTTCATGACGACCAATAAAAAACAACAGTGTTACCCCTTATGTTTTTTTTCATGATGACCAATTAAAAAGAACAGTGTTACCCTTTATGTTTTTTTTCATGACGACCAATAAAAAACGACAGTGTTACCCCGTATGTTTTTTTTCATGACGACCATTAAAAAACGACAGTGTTACCCCTTATGTTTTTTTTCATGACGACCATAAAAAACGACAGTGTTACCCCGTATGTTTTTTTTCATGACGACCATTAAAAAACGACAGTGTTACCCCTTATGTTTTTTTTCATGACGACCATAAAAAACGACTGTTACCCCTTATGTTTTTTTTCATGACGACCAATAAAAAACAACAGTGTTACCCCTTATGTTTTTTTTCATGACGACCATAAAAAACGACTGTGTTACCCCTTATATTTTTTTTCATGACGACCAATAAAAAACAACAGTGTTGCCCCTTATGTTTTTTTTCATGACGACCCAAGAAAAACAACAGAGTTACCCCTTATGTTTTTTTTCTTGACGACAAGTAAAAAACAAAAGTGTTACCCCATATGTTTTTTTTCATGATGACCAATTAAAAAGAACAGTGTTACCCCTTATGTTTTTTTTCATGAAGACCAATAAAAAAGAACAGTGTTACCCCTTATGTTTTTTTTCTTGACGACCAGTAAAAAACAAAAGTGTTACCCCTTATGTTTTTTTTCATGAAGACCAATAAAAAAGAACAGTGTTACCCCTTATGTTTTTTTTCATGACGACCAGTAAAAAACAAAAGTGTTACCCCTTATGTTTTTTTTCATGAAGACCAATAAAAAACAATTCCACTGCACCACTGAGGCGATGACAATACACAATGATCAATCATCAATAAAGAGGATATACATGACATTAAAATGTATGTGGGTTTTTCTATTATTTCCCTTACGTTTTTTTTCTTGACGACCAATAAAATACGACAGTATTTTATTGGTCGTCAACCCTTATGGGTTTTTCATGACAACTGATAAAAAACGAAAGTGTTACCCCTTATATTTTATTTGACAAAGACAACAATGTTACCCCTTATGTTTTTCTTCATGACGACCAATAAAAAACAACAGTGTTACCCCTTATGTTTTTTTTCATGACGACCAAAGAAAAATGACAGTGTCACCCCTCATGTTTCATTTGATAAAAACGACAGTGTTACCCCTTATTTTTATTTCATGCCGGCTGATAAAAAACGACAGAGTTACCCCTTATGTTTTTTTTCTTGACGACCAGTAAAAAACAAAAGTGATACCCCTTTTGTTTTTTTTCATGACGACCAATAAAAAACAACAGTGTTACCCCTTATGTTTTTTTTCATGACGACCAATAAAAAACAACAGTGTTACCCAGGGACGCGGGAAGTGGGGGTGCTTAGGGTGCTGCAGAGGCCCCTGGCTGTAACTGCAAGTGAGAAAGTTTTCTGAACAAATCAATACTTTTTTTTTGTTGTATAATTTTATCATACAACATGATTTTTCATTAAATTATTGACATCCACCCTTTTTATGATATTTATCATATTATCGGTACTATGCTGATTTTACATAAGCATGTTGGTGTTCAACATCTGTTGTAGTGAACATTCTAAAACTGGTGTAAAATGTTGCTGCCATATTAATAGACACGTTGAATGTTATCGTTTTGATTCTGGAATCCCGCACGTAAACTGGTTGGCAAAAAAAGAGCAAAGACGGGCGGTTCACTTGACGGAGAAACCGTCACTTTCCTCATATCAGACAACTCGTAACGCCTCGTGCCCACTGCACCGTCAGTCAACGGACGTGGGAAGGCGTGGCTGACGGATGGGGGAGTAGTCTTTGCAGAGGCATCCGTCAGCCAATCAAGTCGCTTCGCCGGGTTCTTCCCGCTTCTTCCTGCTTGTTGTGAGGCAAGATGACCCGCTTTCCCGCTTTCCAGTATCGTCAGAGCCCGAGTCGCGTCACAGTGCTTAAATTTGCATACGCGATCTGATTGGATGACGGAACCGTCGCTGCCGAAAAAGTTGAACATTTTTCAACTTTCTGACGGTGGCGAACGCTCCAACTGAACGGACGGATCCACAATGCATTGCGCGTCCGTCCCCATTCAAAGTCAATGGGCAACGGTCAACTGACGGAGGTAGTGGGCACGGGGCGTAACTCTGGATGAAAATTAAGGCTTTCTATTATTGTCACTTTCCTTTGTAAACCTTTAGAAATAACCTCCTGAATCCTTGTTATAACGCTGTGTATAATCCCGGACCGCAACAGCTTGTCGGCATGTTGTTAGTGTGTGAAATTCAGCCCAGTATCAGCCGAGTTGACTCTAATTTCCACATTGTTTACTTGCTAATGTTTGTGAATAACAGTGGCTAGTTGGCAGAACTCTTTTTACACACCAGTAGAGGGTTTATCAGAGCGGATCCCTGAATGTGACGTCACCCCTCATCTCGTCTCTGTAAACAACGGATGTTGCGCAGCATTTATTATGACGTCATTATATAGATTCTCTCTCAGCACCCCCCCCTCGGACTGACTTCCCGCGTCCCTGCCCTAACTGCTCCCGACGAGCTGGCAGTCGCCTTGCATGGTTGACTCCGCCGTCGGTGTGTGTATGTGTGTAGGAATGGATGTAAGTTGCTTTGGATAAAAGTGTCTGCTAAATGTATGTATGTATCACTTTAGGTTAATTTAACATCATTAGATAAAAAAAAAAAAGTTATTTGTAGTAATTACATGTTTCCCAAAAAAGTACTTCATTTTATGCCATTTTAAAGCAAGAAACACATTGCTGGAGATGTTATATAATACTCACAGTGCTGAAGGTAGGTCTCGGCAGGGAGGTGGACCTGTAGGACATCCTGGGAAAACCCTCTGGCCACCGCAGATCAGGGCCTTGGGTTCTCCTCCCATTGGAGCTTGATCCAGAGGAATGTGGAGGTTCCTGACTGTCCCACACCACTTTTTTCCGCTTCTCTCTCCCCCTCTCCCTCTCTCCCGGCACCCCTCTCTCTTCCCCACTTGGCCTCTCGGACGCTTTGTCCATCCCTTTATCCTTCCGTCTGTCTCTCTTCGAGTGGATTTCCTTTGGCTTCTCCCTCGTTTCTTCCTCCTTATCGGTCGTATCAGCCCTCTGCCCAGTCCTCTCCCACAACGGCTCCCTTATTCTCTCCCTTTCTTCTTCCTCACCCTCGTCAGGCTTCTCCGTCCCCATCTCCTGCCCATCCGTCACCAGGGTGCCATCAGCCGCCAGTTCATCCAGCCGTCGCACCCTGTCAATATCTGTCTCCAGATACAGCCGGCCTGTGGACGGCTGTGACTGGATCTTCGTACATAGTGCCAGGTCACGCTCGGGGTATGAATATCTCTCTCTGTTCACCTTCCTGGGTACATCGGAAGGCTCCAGGACCCGGCAGCTGGGCAGGGACTTGCTCCAGCGATGAATGGAGCCGGCCAAGTCCCTGGAATCCTCCTCTTGGATCATCTGGAGGTCCGCCGTGGTTGGGCTGCGCCATATACCCGCCATGGGCTGCGGTTCCGTTGTTGTGACTCTAGCGGTTGTTTTTGTCGTTGTTGGTGGTAATGATGGTCGAAGCGGAGAAGGAGTGGATGGTGGCTCAGGCGACGGGGATTGGTACCCATGTTGGAGGGTGGAGCCGAGCTGAGGACGGCCTTCTTTGAACTGTAGAACCCTGCATGTCACCTCGTTCAAAAACTGGGAGAACTTAAGCCGGTTCTCGGCCCTCTTATCCCTATGATGGTTCACGGTTGTTGGTGAAACACTCTGAGTGTTGTTGGACATGAACATGCTCTGAGCTTTCTTCTTTGACAGGAAGGAGGCGCTCTGGGCAAAACGTGCGTCTTCGGGTTCATCGATGGGCCGAGAGAAGGTGAGATTCTGGTAAATGACCTCAGGCAATGACGCGTCAGAGTCTGACATCTGGCCGCCTTTACCCTTACCGGTGGAGTCCGGATAGATCTGGAGGACCTGGCTGCCCTGCTGTTCGGCAGGGTGGCGTAGAAGGCAGGTGATCCCGGAGCTCCAACTGTTGGTGTCCCAGCTGCCATCGTCTTCACTGGAGCTAACACTCCGCAGGCTGGAGCTGGAGCTTCCTTCATTAGAGCTGGACGGAGCTGGAGAGTTCTGGTGGGTGCCTATCGACCGACGCTTCAGCCCCAAGATGGAACCCTTCAGTTTTGCTATGGAATTCTGGAGTCCGGTTAGAGATCCTTTTCGGTTCCAAGGTGCGCCTCGTGCGGCCGGGGTTGCTCCTCGCAGAGAGGCTTCAGATCCCTGGAGGCTGGGCAGGGAGCCATTGTGGGTGGTTTGTGTGGAGTGGTTAAGTTTGGAGAGTGTGGTTTTGAGTAGGGGTGAAGACCTGTGCCGTGGTGGAGGGTCTTCTTCCTGGTCACTGTAGGAGCCCGCAAACACGGGACAGGAGGCTGTAGAAGAACAGGAGCCGCGGTCTTGACGGGACGAGGACATCCTGGTTCTTGAAGGCGGGTTCCTGGAGGTGGTCATGTCAAAAGTCGTCTTCTTACCTTTCCGGGGTTTTCTTGACGATTCTTTCAGTACAGACTCCAACCGGGGACCCTCTGCGGAAATGGAGACACACAAGTGAACCATGGCAAGCTTTTGTTGGGCTGTTTTGCAATGGTTCCACCTTCTCGATGGCTCTGCCCTATCTCTGTTGGTGTCCCTTGTTTGTCAGGCCTCCCACAGAGCGCCCTGGCTGCTCCAATAAACAGAGCTGACACCATTTCAGCACTTCAGCTCGGTGCCGAATGAGGGTGGCTATGAGGTTAGTATTTGATAGTTGTTTGGATGTCGACCAACATTGACGATTTTCTTTTTTTGTTCTAAATAGAACTATAGATCGCTGATTGTATTGTCTGGGCATTTTCTGTAATGAATATGTGTATTGATAGGGATGCAGTGAAATGCTGTATATTCAGGTCAACGATATTGATTGTATTACCGCACAGAACAGGATTTGTCGACAGCAGTAAAGCTTAGAGGCCCAAAATCAATAGCTCACACATATACTCTAGGTAGTGTTTGTTTTCGTGCTCATATTGTAGATCAAATGACATGGGAAAGATTGCTTTTACTGTGCATGGGAAGTTTTAAAATAAATAACTTTTCATTCAATGATTATTTTTTGTTTGGGGTTGTAATAGTCCTTTGTGTAGCTAACAATGGTTAAGATAGTCTAAAAGTGGAGAAACCGTTGCTAACTTTGGTTATGAGGGATGAAAGGGTAACCGGCTAACGGTAAACTGCGGTTAAATTAATATCAGGGTTTTAATGATGATTCAATTTGACACGGTAATGATAAACGTTTGGGATTTTACCCCGTTTTATCGTAAAACGGTTAACCGTTTCCTCCCTACTACATATTTTGTTCATATTTGTAGGATTTGATTAAAACACTTGCCAATCTTTTTTTCCCCAACTCTGGCTGTATATGGACAATATGAGTAATATCTCAAAACATTTAGTCAAGAATTAATTACTTTAAATTATTTAAGCGACTCTCAACTGATTCAACTGATGCATGGCATTTTTAAGGAACCCGACACTTTGATGTGTGTGGGGGAGAACAGAGAGATGTGTTAATAAACAGCGGGTCGTTTGAAATACTTCCAGGGTCGGCTATTGTACCATTCGCCTTAGCACCTAAAGAACGGATCCATCTATCTAAGTCTCTCTTTAATGGCTATACGTCTGTGGCGAGACACAGAATTAGTCCTTTTTTATCGCAATGCTATCTGGAGTAAACTAAACCTCCAACCCCTTACACAATGCACGGACATGATCATGTTAATGGGTGAAAATGAAAGTCAGCGAACCAGGCTTAACGGTAATGATAGTTAACTTGTATGTTCATGTAAACAGACATTGGTTTGTACCCGACATGTTTCAAATGAATACTAGTCTGTTTACATGAACATACAAGTTAATTTATCAAGTTAGACTCAATTAACTTTTTTGAGGTAATGATAGTGATGCTATCCCATACCTCAAAGTGACTGACCCTCTATGGTTCACATCTCATCCTATGTGGTGCTTTTAAACGTGCATGGCTAGATGTGGAAGAGGTGATGAGAAGCATACATCAGAACATACTAGAACATAGGAGGGAGAAGAAGTTTAAACTGAAACAAGAGGAAAAGTGCTGCCTGGCCCTGGACTCCCTCTGCATTTGCAGCGTGACAACATGTAGGCTGTGTGTCAGTGAGACATCAATAGTACCCTGGCCATTGATTCCGCCCTGGTTAGCCAAAGTAGAGTAATTAATGGCTCTGTGGGTCCTCATCATCCTCATCGTCATCCGCTTATCCGGGGTCGGGTCGCGGGGGGAGCAGCTCAAGCAGGGGGCCCCAGACTTCCCTTTCCCGGGCCACATTGACCAGCTCTGACGGGGGGCTCTGTGGGTGTTGAGGTAAAACCCTGTCCCCAATACTAATGCTCTCAATGGAACCATTTTTAAGGGAATCAAGTAGTTATTGAGCCATTATTTTGTTCAAATTGAATGTTTTGTTTTTACACATTACAAGTATCAAATTCCAAAGACAGGAGCACCTGCTGTTCAGATGAGTGCAATAATAAGTCCATCTCTCCCAACAGTTTCAGTTTCACAATTTCACAGCAATATGAAACCATCAATCATTATAGCTCCGTAGACCTCTCACGAAACACTACTCTTCTTCCTCTGATACTACTTACTTCTAGATGGTACCATTCACACTCACATTCTGTTCTCTCTTTATTTTAATGAGCACATGAACAAAACCTGTTCCTATTATAGTAGGTTTTTTTTGTTCTCGTTTGAGTCCATGGAGAGGAATGAATAGAAGGAGGATGTAATACCCCGAGAGAGGATGAGAGACAGAGAGAGACAGACAGAGAGAGAGGGAGAAAAGGAGTGGGAGAGGCAGGAGATATACACTGCTCTCTAAACGCGAGTGCAACAACAGACACTTGGGCCTACAGGAAATGTCAGCGAAGTTTTTTGACGGTAAGGAGTTTGACAGCCATGTCTGTCAAAAAAAAACATTTCCATATCAAGGCAACTCCTTGTCACTACACATCGTTTTCCTTTCGGGAAGAGAAAAGACTGCAAGTGGAGAATGTCTGTACAGCCAAGCAGTTGCAATACACTGCGAATTCTGGATTACTGAGGTATTCCCATAATTTAAATAAATCCAACAAATGCACATCCTGCTGTACGCCATACACAATTGTGTTTCCAAACAAAACCAACGTATGCACTAGTGACTTTTAACACAAACGTTTATTAATCCGCAATGAAGCAAGGCTTCATACGTTTTTGCATGTACACTTGCGCCCTCTTGTGGCTATATACATACAACATCACTTCCTTAATGATCTCTTGAATACATCTCAATCGAACGGTTGTTCCCACTGTGCGTGTGTGTGTGTGTGTGTGTGTGTGTGTGTGTGTGTGTGTGTGTGTGTGTGTGTGTGTGTGTGTGTGTGTGTGTGTGTGTGTGTGTGTGTGTGTGTGTGTGTGTGTCTCATTGAATTCTATTTTTTATGTTTGCCATTGAATATACTGTTGTCCTTATCAACCTTTCTCTTCCTTTCTCCTGGCAATACATAAGTTCAGTGGGGTTTTGTTCAAGCCAATGCAGTGATTTCCGTTCAATGTCATTCCATTCATTCAAGGTCATGTAGGATAATCCATAGACATTGTTGCTGTATTTGTGTCCCAACAGGTAACACCTCGTTGCCTCTTCTGGCAACAAGGTGTGAATACTTCTACATACGTAATAATGTATAGCTAGTTTTATAGTTGTTATCGTCAAGCAGAGTTAAAGTCAGTGGATAAGACATAAAATATCATCCATCAATCAATCGGTGTTTGGTGTCCTTGATTTCTGCAACAACCATTTGGGCTCTTATGAAAATATCGCAATATTGGTGGGGTTTTTGCTAACCAAAAACATTACATTTGTTATGTTATGACTTTATCAACCAAAATACATTGTGTAATGGTTAATCTGATAAACATCAATTGTTGTTGTTTTTTCATGTTGCTATACAGCCTGACAGGGATTTCTCGTACCGTGAAAAGCAGTTTTTTGCAGTTTGGTTTCAAACATGTTTTGTTGTGTTAAAATCGTTACTTGATTGTATACATACAGTATGTATACACTTACATACAAGCAAGTATGTAATTCCATACAGCACATGAACAGCCAGAACACATGAGAGAGAAGGAAAGAGGGAGATGGAGAGGAAAATTTGGTTGTATGTCTTAACTGTTTGCTCGGAAAACCAAACAAATTGGGGTATCCTCCAAAATCCCTGTTGCCATGACTACGACCACATGGCTGTGTGGTGCATATGTATGCCCCTCTGTGTGGAGGACGCAGTGGGCCCAATTATCTCCTGTGGAAATCCAACTAGCACCCTCTGCCCCGAGCACATCCGAGAACATTATGAATATTTCCTATGTATCCTGTCGACCAAAAAAAAAAAAAATGTAATGTTTAACCTTGGCATGTACAAAAAACTCAAAGTTATAAAATATGTGCATTCAGTGGTTGCAACTACAAGACAAGATACCCTTAAAATAAGATTAGCTGGAGAGAGTTTGTGAACAAGACTCCTGCAGTCTCTTATCAATAAGTCAGAAGAGAGGAAAAGGGAGCAACCTGCCAATCTAGTCAAAGAATCAGGTCGACTGTAGGACTGCTCCAAACTGAGAAACAATACGCTTTGTTGTGGAAAAGTTCTAGGAAGTAGTCATCACCTCTGTTTTGGCCTCATTGACTCTGTGGCCTCCTGCTGGTTATTTTGTGTTTTTGTCCACCATGTGTCTATGTTTGTTGTGCCTCTGACTCGGCCCATCACATGTGGACCCTGCCTTGGTCTGTTTCTCGCCTTTTTTCCTGCTTCCCTGTTCCTCATTGTGTGGTAACTGCTCAGCCAATTTATAACCTGTATTGTTGGTGCAACCTTGTCAGATTGTTTTATGCTTTTACATAGCTTGCCTAGTCAGTTCTCACTGTCTTGTTTCTGCCTGCTTGTCAGCCTGGTTTTAGATTTACCTGCTTTGACCTTTTGCCTGCTCCTGGACTACACTCCTAATGGTGACCTGGCTTTTCTTTCTTTTATTCTTTGTTTTTTGTCCCTGATGTCAATATTGTCAACAGCGGCCTTTTGCCCTTGTTGTGTTGCATTTTATTTGTTATTGTTTGAGCTGAAGCCTTGCTCTGCTTTAAATAAATCTTTGGAACTTTTTTCTGTGTTCCGATCCCACACACACCTGACTTACCATCTGACCATACTATGAACCCAATAACAATCAACTGAAGAATATCCATCGACATTCATGGGGCAATGTTTGGAGAACACTAGTCACGGCGAGACTCTACCTCCAAGACCGTGGAGGCAACAGCTGCGGCCGAGGCAGACCCAGCAGCTAGAGTGCAACAGCTTCAGCTGGCTCCTCTTCTACAAGCTCCTGAACCTTGCTCCTCCGTCTTAGCACTCCTTCGCCTCTTCTCTTGCTTTTGATCGCTCCAAGCGAGGTAGAGACGCAGCCCGGGAGTTCCTTCACCAACAAGGCTGCTTGTTTGATGCCCGGCTCCTCCTAGCCGAGTGTTAAGGTATACCTGAGCAAGACACCTCTCCCTGACTGCTCCCGACGAGCTGGCTGTCGCCCTGCGTGGTTGACTTGTCACTGTTGCACTCTATCGATCTGTCTTTATAATGTAAGTCTTTGTAACACTGCAATTAAACATCAAATGCCTTCTTGGAATAAAATCACTCTTGTCAGAATCTTCTGAGATGAACTAATCCTCCTGATTTCCCTCGGTCACTCAGAGGGCAGAACTCTATCTCATTGATTAATGGTGCTCAATATGGTTGCTTCCAGTTACTCTTCTTCCCCAATCAAACTCTAACCCACAAAAAACACTGTTCTGACCTTCTAGTCAACTCAATTAATTTCACAGTGCCAGGTATTTTTTCCGTTGCTATTTTGCCTTTTTGTTTGCTTGTTGTTATGGCTACAAGCGTTCCGACAATTTGTATGCGCTTTTCGGTTTGTGAGGGTACATTTTTCTCGATGGAGGGATTTGGCTGTAATGAGCACGACCCCACTGAACTCCTCCACCCCCCAGGTCCTGTAGGGGAGTATGGCACATCAATAATTGTCTTTGTGCTTTGTGGCGTTCTTTGAAGGTACCATACATAATAACATGGCCAAATGAGTATGACAGCTTCCCCACTAGGCTCTGCAGGAGTCCGCACCACTGAGCCAGGAGATGTATTCTGCTTGCTGCCAAGTGGGACAACACACACTTCACATGCTGCACACAGTGTGCAAAGTCTGCAGTGTCAGCCACTTGATACATCATATGTTATGTTTCAAATGACGATTTGAAGAAATGTTGAAACACACACACATACACATGCACTGAAACACACAAGAACATGGGAACATAGACACACATTAGAAAACATACACATACATACACACATACATAGACACTCTCTCAGTATATATATATATATATACATGTGTTTATATATATATATATATATATATATATATATATATATATATATATGCCTATTTATATATATTTTTTTTTTTATGAAAGTACTACTTCCTCATCCCCTGTTGACCTCTACAGTTCACTCTGAGGTCACTCTTGCCCTTGAATCTCCCAGCATCCTCCATTCAATCACACATGCACTCACCCCACCCCTCACGAGGTGGAAAAAATGTCATGGACATAGAAAATACTAAGATTGCCTCTTCCTCTCTCTCTGAAGAAGTACATTACTGAGCTGTTTGTATGGCTGTTCTAATCCTACACATTCATAAAGATAGACATAATTTCGCCAGCGGAAAATGTTCGGTAGTTCTGTGAGGAATATCCACTGATCATAAAAATGGAATCCTTCACAATACAATCTGAGGGGCACAGACATTTTCCATTAACTGTTTTCAATTCTCTGAGAAGGAGAGGTTTAGAAATAGACAATCCAGAGATGGCATCACATCATAAAAAAGTAGGGACTTTGAATTTCCGAAATGGTTGGACAGTTAACATTGAATTAATATAAACACACATAACTGTTCATCTATTGGTTAGGCAGGAAAATGAGCACATGACTTTTTATTTTCAGTTAGTACTACACTTCAGCACTAAAAGAGAATGTCGAAAAATACGAATAGATCAAGAAATTGCCATGGCTGACGTGAATTTTCTTCCCTTATATGCTTCGCACCTGTTACGCACCTGCCATGCTCTCTCCCTCAGCCATGACATTGACATGTTGAATAATTCATGGCACGGAGACTGCCTTGAGTCAGAGACAGCTGGGGAGACAGAGGTTGTGGTGAAGGGTAGTCTGCCCTACGCTTCGGCCCACTGGCGCGTGGGCAATAACCTCTGGCCAAAGAAGAGAAGAGGTTAAGCAGTGCAACTGCTTAATCTCACGATCCATCGGCAAATGTTTAACCTGCCGTTTGAGCTCTCTTTGTGTGGAATCAACAGTTCAACAGTCTTTCAGGGGGATCCACTGCGATGCAGGAGATTTATTTGGAGCCTTTAAACTCAAGTTAAACTTGTCTATGTAGGACACAAAGCTGCAATAATACACAAATTCATAAACAGTATAGCCTGTATGTACTCTTTATTCTGCAGACAGTGGCTTTAGTCATTAATTGACTGAGAACGGCAGTGTCTGGGGGGTAGGGAGGCAGAGGGAGGGCAGAGAGGCGCGCGGGAGGAGGGGAGCTGCTGCTCCTCTATTAATCTCCATTACTGCTCAATGGCCAGCAGATGTAGACACGCCTTTGCAAGTCCCCGGCAACCAATTCCCCCTGTGTGTTGTGATGTTCACGACATACATAAATATATATATATATATATATATATATATATATATATATGTATATATATATATATATATATATATATATATATATATATATATATATATATATATATATATATATATATATGTGTATATATATATATATATATATATGTGTATATATATATATGTGTATATTATATATATACATATATGTATATATTATATATATATATATATGTATAAACTTTCCCTTTTATTATCTGAACACATATTTTCTGGAAGGATACAGTCTTTTAACCTAAGCACACTGTATTATTGATTCATCCATCAAGAAATCAATTGACCTCCATGGACTGATGATGTCGTGTTAATAGATGGAATTGTAAACCTTTGTTGTTGTTGTTGTTGATACATGACGTCAGGCAACGATAAGTCGACCTTGAAGGAAAAAAGGGTCCATCGCAAACTACCGTTAATTAAATGAGTTATTTGCCGGCTCCACCTGTCAGGTTTGGCGTCTGTTGGCTTTGGTAGCTTGCCATGGCTCTCTCTACCATTTGCCTGGTTGTTTGATCAGGACCAACGACATCCCCGCAGGTAGATTTAACAAACACTGAAATGTCTGCACAAACACACACACACACACACACACACACACACACACGCACGCACGCACACACGCACGCACGCACGCACGCACGCACGCACGCACGCACGCACGCACGCACGCACGCACGCACGCACACACACACACACACACACACACACACACACACACACACACACACACACACACACACACACACATACATACAAACAAAAACACACACACACACAAACACAAGACAGTGACAATCATGCATACGTATTATGTATGATTTTACGTAACATACATTTTTACTTATGCAGGGTGTAAAGATAAGTGGTCACGCAACGATAGGAGACATATTCATTTGTTACAGCTCAGGTAAACTTGCCCACGCCAAGCTGCTACCACCCCAACAGATACCATCGCACTCCAGTTTCTATGGCAACATGACAAGAATGACCAGCTTTAGGTGTCATTAAGAGATCTCTCTCTCTCTCTCTCTCTCTCTCTCTCTCTCTCTCTCTCTCTCTCTCTCTCTCTCTCTCTCTCTCTCTCTCTCTCTCTCTCTCTCTCTCTCTCTCTCTCTCTCTCACTTTCCCACTATCTCTCTCGTCCGCTCCTCTCTCATCTGCTCCCGATATCCCCTCGGATAAGCCTTGATAGGGTCTTCTGTGGTGGTGGAAATGTCTGCAGTCTCCCTGAGAATAAATGGCATTGACACTTCTCTTGATTCAAATGTTATGAATGTCTCAATTCTCATGGCTCATATCCGACCGGATGGCCATATTATAATATTATCATTTGCATTCTGCAGTTTCATCCCATCTACCGTGTTGCACGATGTCGGCATCCTACCAAGCAGTGAACTGCACGTCAATAATTTACACCGATTTATGCGTACGATCTACGATCCCCCAAGTTTGGTACTTAAGGGAATTGTGATGTTTTGATAATTAAATAATACATCAGACCCATCTCATCGACCTGATTCTCCACCAGCTCGATAGGAAGGGTCCTGAATTGATTGGGGGTTCTGAAGCCAGTTTGTGTCTGTGTGTGTGTTTGTGGGCAACGCACACACAACAACATCTCACTGGGGTTAATTTAGGTGGCGCATACATCCGCTGAGACGCTTCGAATCGATGGAGTGTTCTCCTTCGACACCCTTTTGAGGACACAACCAATACTTGAAAGCCGCAACACCTAACTCTGAGCAGGAGGGCTACGGGGAAGGGTTCTTCATGTTTTTTCATAGAGTGGCATTGTGTTTAAATTGAGTTGCAAACGCAATTTTGCTTGGTGTTTTTTTTACAGTACCCATAGACAGACATTCAGGTCAGAACCCAGCGCCTTTTGGCTTTGAGTCAAACGCCCAAATGAATATCATGCCCAAATATCTGGGATACATAAATAAATCAAGGCGATGAAGTGTTAAGAGAGCTAATGTTTTTTTACTGCAGCATAGAACAGTGGTTGTTGCTACAGTACACAGGGAATTTTCTAAATATTTAAAACTGTGACAAAATAGTAGAGCCGGAAAGTATTAGATGTCTTGGCAATCTATAATTGATATATCTTAAAAAGCACTTATTCTATCAAAGTCCAGAGCGTCGAATGCGGAGGGAAAATAGTGTGAAGCTAAAGGAAAAGTGTGAAATATTGAGGCAAAAAAAGAAAGTGTTGGATTTTGTGAGTTACAATATTTTTGGTGAATTTCGCTCGATGGTTGGTCATGACAGCCAATCAGCGTTCACTCCTTGAAGTCCAGAGTGAACCACAACGTGGGGGACAAAGGGATAGTGCTGCTAGCAGACTCCAGGAGCTCTATATGATATGCACTGTCTTTGGGGAGACAGCTATTCCGAGCTGCAGATGATACTTAATTACGGGTCACAGAATTAGAGAATTAACATAATGTTCTTAACTTGTCTTATGTACCCATTTCCCCTCTCTTGCAGCCAAAAGACAGAGACAAAGACAAAAACAGAAACGGATGCGTTATCCCCTAAACACCCGGGCTTTTTGTGGCGTGCTTTCTTTTCATTAAAGTAGCATGCCAGAGACACAAAGCTGGAACAAAAAGCAAGCTCTCAAGCTTTCTATAGCATACGCCCAGGTAGGCAACACGTAAGGGGGGGGTGGCTCTCATGGTGAGTACCAGAGGAGCAATGAGCTGAAGCCCTAGAGATCAGTGGTGGGATCCTTATTTATTACATTGATGTTGAAGAAGGCCTGAGGGCCGAAAGAGAAACACATATGGAGCAAGAGTGTGCAACAATTTCTTTCTATATTTGGATCAGTTGTTCTTACCATTTACTTGTCGGCTTCTGTCTCATTGTGTGAGAATTCACACGTTGAGCAGGAAGTTAATCCCATAGGCGGTTCCACTGGGTTCATCTCCAAATTTAATTCTAATCTATTTGGGGGCTGTCGCGTTGAAGAAATAGAGTTATACCTCGTTTACCGCCCCCAAAACGCATCCCACAGCCAAGCTGCCTGTGTCCCCTACACTACACAGAACCCATCCATGATGACACGCAATCATGGAGTATTGTTTGTGAAATATAAATGGCGGCAATGGGTGTCAGAGGACTGGAATTAGCTCAACAGTCTGCACTTACCGAAGAGGCACATTTATTCTTATAAATAACATTATTTATTGTTAACTGTTGTCAGCTCTACAAAGTGGTCGCACTGGAACTGACACACACACACAGCAAGTGAGAACATTCAGTTTCTCATTCACACACACAAACACACACACAACACACAACACACAACACACACACACACACACACACACACACACACACACACACACACACACACACACACACACACACATACACAAACACAGCAAGTGAAAACATTCAAAATAACTGTGTACCAAGGACATGTTTGAAAAATGTTAGGCTAAATACAAATACTATTAAAAGTTGGCCAGCACGTTAATAACTGAACTTCCATTAGCCTAATGAGCCACCTGTGCACAGGCAAACACACACACACACACCCTCAATGTAAATCTGTTACTTTATAATATATTGTCCCATTGAAACCCCAGAGGATGTGGAGAAAGAAATCAATAAATGGCTCCTTCACTTTAATAAAACACATACAGAATATCTGACATTTCATTACGGCCACTGCTGTCTGATGTTTTTCTCTTCCAAATACTCCAAGAAGACGATTCATATCAACTGGGGTCATGTTGTCGGTCTGCGAGTGATGGTCTGATATGCAGTGCAAGTTTGAAGAGACATTACTGTGAACCTGAACCATGAAATATTAAAGCTGACATCTGCAAACTTGTATTTATGTACCTAATGGTGTCTGTCTGTCTGTCTGTCTGTCTGTCTGTCTGTCTGTCTGTCTGTCTGTCTGTCTGTCTGTCTGTCTGTCTGTCTGTCTGTCTGTCTGTCTGTCTGTCTGTCTATCTAGGTAGTCTTTTTTAGTAACTGCACATCCAAAGACACACACACTATTTATTCCCATAACACCTCCCCCTCGTTCTATCATTCTCTCTCCCTCTCCCGTCTCTCTCTCTCATTCTCACTCTGTCTCATCCAGTCTCTGTCTTTTGCTCTCTACTTTCTCCTTGTCTCACTCTCTCTTTCAGTCTTTCTCTCTTCCTCTCTCTGTCTAACTCTCAGTCTCGGTTTCTTGCTCTCTCCCTCTCTCTCTCTCTCTCATTCTGTCTCTGTCTCTGTCCCTGTCTCTTCCGTGCTCTCTCTCTCTCTCTCTCTCTCTCTCTCTCTCTCTCTCTCTCTCTCTCTCTCTCTCTCTCTCTTTATCTACCTACAAGTCAGTCTGTCTGACTGCCTGTCTGTCTTATATCTGTCTGTCTGCCTATCTGTGTATCTATCTAGCTATCTTTATTTCCCATTATAAACGCTCAAGGATAGCAATACCTCACAGCTGCACAGTATATAGCATTTACAGTTTTTCCCAGTCGCTTTGGTACATTACTCAGATCAGAATTGAAATTTGCAAAACAGTAAGTGCATTTCTCCAAACAATTCATACAAATAGCAAAACACCATGGATTTCATGTAAAAGCAAGTCTCTTGCTCAAAATGCTTAGTTATTTTCTCAAAAGTAAATATCTATGTCAATGAACATCTCAGTGCCATCAAAATGACAAGTCCTTGTGTCATTGTGTACGGATAAGACAGTCAAATTGCTTAGTCATGTTGTCAATATAACAGTGTACTCTGGAGGGATGTTCTGATGTAAACCATGGCTAAAGTTTTGAAGACAATTATTGTAAATTGTAAGTTACACCTTAGTGTATGTGGGAGATTGATTGCACGAGACTGGACAAGATTCACATTTACGCTTTGACTGTTTGTACTGTAATTTGTTGACAGACCATGTCATTGCTAGAAATGTGAACATAGGAAAATCTACTTAGGGTGAACTGTACATGCATGGCTGTAGGAATTACAGTGCAATCATCCTACACCTCCTGACGTTCCTGTCTGTTGGGCCACAAATTCTCAGACAATGTAACAATGTGTTTTGCTCCAGCTATATATATACTTGCCAGTTCATGGTTCAGGAGATGCACCTTTGAGCTATTCCGGTAAACTGGTTGATCTTTGGTTGATCTAACACTTCACACATTTCCCTTCTTTAGAGAAAGTCAAGATTTAGAAAAAAAGTCTAATGGAAATGTATAGAAATATGTTCAAAACTTGTTCAAAGAAAATGAGAAACTGCTTTTTTGATGTGCACAAACAACACAATGATGTGAAGATTGAACAAGTAGTTTTGAGAATTTCAATTCTGATCCGAGAAACGTACCAAAGCGACTGAGAGAAAATGTAATTACACCTACACCTACAGAAAAATGTGCTACACTTCCAACAATAATGTCAGGTTACAAAATGATAAATTGTCCTTTATATGCCCTGTGGTTACTCAAAGTGAAAATGCATTTCAGTGGGGTTTCAGTGCTCTTGGACAAGAGAGGAGAGGGGAGTGATAAAAAAGTGGGATCTATTCCAGGTAGTAAAATATTTGAATTGCATAACATTTACACGAAACAACCTACTTTTTTGGACATGCTCAAACAGATAATATTTATTTACTATGCAAAACATTTACGGCTATGTTGAATCCTTGCAGATAATAAGTCAATTTTGTCGATTATTTTTTTACAGGAATCCTAGAAGGCATTCTTGATCTGGTCGTCGTCTGTTCGTGTTGGGCGACATAACATTGAGGCTGTTTTGACAGAGGTCAGACTCATAGACACATCATCTCCCAGAGTAGGAGGGGCGTGCAGAGCTGAGATGCTGCATTATGCATCGCTTTCCCACGAAACCTTAGTGTATCACCACACCACCGAACCTCGGTGCCTAGGAGAACAACCGTAAAAAAGTGCTTAGATGATACAGAAACAATATGTGAAATAATTAAACGGAGCACGAACGGAGCACCAACCATCACTTTTCAAATTAATGCTTTTTTCAACTCGGTTAGAAAATGAGTGCACGTTTATGTTCATGATAAAAAAAAAAAAATAGGTTGCTGATCGTTGTTGCCATAACGGATATATCGGCTCTGCTCCGCGCTCTGCTTTCCGAGCAGATGATCCAAGGTTCAGGTACGGAACGATTACGCGCCATCAACGAGATTATATGCAATACCTCCCGGATGACAATATAATCTACGTTTTAGCAGTTGGATGGATAACCTTGTGACCTTACTCACCTACATTTTGCAGGAGAAGACCAACAGAAGAGCTCTTCTTAAAATTGCCATGCACCTAACAAGGATTAGTTTACTTCTGCTCTTAACCGGAATCGCCAAAGGTAATTTAAATAGCCCTGCACTATTTTAGGTAACTTTCGTGTGTGCTTGCTTTGACTAGACTATTAACGACATTAATCGATTTGATAGTTGGTTCATATTAAATAATTGTAAGCCTATCTAAACTATTTTGTTTTGGGGGTCAAGCGTCTGGAAATAAAGTGGCCAATTAAATTCGGATGACTTTTAAAATTGTAATGTTTCAATGTTATAATTGAAATCAACGCACTTCAATCTCATCCTATGCAATTTATCTCTAAGGTTGGGATTGCGGCGCTGGGTGCAACACTGAGAACGGGTTGTGTGTGAAACCAGGAGAGTGCAGGTAGGCTAGAGATGGCGATATCTGTGCAGAAAGATCGGATCACTAAAACTGAAACTTCCATCCGATAAACCACTTGATTATCCTTCTAGGGATTGATTCACCAGGGCTATACTATATTGTCATTAAATTGTAGTAACATTGATTTTACATGTGGCATCACATTATACATACAAACATTTAGTAGCCTTTAGTATAACAAAAAAACTGATTTAGAATTCAGGTCGTCGTGGTGGCAGAAAATATAGTAGGTCTGGTCATGGACAATTGTCCATTGTGTCGATGAAACCACTCATCCGACCTCCTCCATTACCATAATAACCTCAGATCAAATTAGTCTACATTAAAAAGAGAGGAGATATTCAACATAATAATAAAAATTGAATAACTAAGTTATAAAAACTGTACTCCTGAGACCTCCAGTAGATAAGTTACAGAGTGGTTATATTTAGGTGAACTCTCTGTCTCTGTGGACCAGGTGCAAGCCAGGCTGGTCCGGGAGGACATGCGACCAGTGCATCCCCTTCCCTGGCTGTCTGCACGGTGCATGTGAGAAGGCATGGCAGTGTGTCTGTGAAGAGGGCTGGGGGGGCAGCCACTGTGACCAAAGTGGGTGCAATCCCTCCCCCCTCCCAAACCATCACCATCAAAATATATGCAGAGCAGTCTAGGCTGATCAGATCATGTTTGTGGTTTGTAACAGATCTGGTGTTATATTGTTTTTATTCCTCAAATTTCTTGTCTGGGATTATTCTTAAATTGTATGACTGGAGACGAAGAACAATGTAAAATGTATCCCAGAGAAGGAATATGATATACACTTTTACTTACTAAATACAATGAATAATACTAAGAATAATTCACTTAATAGTAAGTAATTGAAGAGCTTATTGTTTTTGCACTCCTTATGGAATCCTTGAAGCTGTTGAAAATAGCAAGCTATTATCAGACATATGCACAGGCGATAAATACAGTGAGTGTAAAAAGAAAGAGATCCTGTCTGCTCCAGGCTCTGTCTGCTCTGCTTATCTCTATTTGTATATTGATATAAATATACTGCTGTCTCTGTATAGAGGCAAGAGGTGAAGTGTTGGAGAGAGAGAGAGAGAGAGAGAGAGAGAGAGAGAGAGAGAGAGAGAGAGAGAGAGAGAGAGAGAGAGAGAGAGAGAGAGTGAGAGAGAGAGAGTGAAAGAGAGAGGGAGAGAGAGAGAGAGAGAGAGAGAGAGAGAGAGCGTGAAAGAGAGAGGGAGAGAGAGAGAGAGAGAGAGAGTGAGACAGGGACTGAGTCAGAGACAGAATGAGAGAGAG
>NC_082386.1:16511100-16593600 GCF_031168955.1 Gadus macrocephalus
TTTTGTCATTTTGTGTTTAGTTTTCATCCAATGTACCTTACAGTGAAGCGATTATGTTTCAGACGCATGTCATAAAAGAGCATAGGGATTGAAGGCCACTTTCTTGATTGCTGCCTATACCCGTAACGGACCATGGTACAGTCCGTCAGGAATCAAACCCAGTACCTTTAGAACACCCTAGACACAACATGACACCAATCCCCTGCACCCCCACTAATGCTCGAGCAGTCCCAACATAAAAGATACGGATGGACCGGACACCTGAGACACTGCATCTGAATTATTCAATGACACGTCCTTGGATGTCATCCACAAGTTAATTACCCTTTTAGGAGTGCAGACATTTCTTTATTGTGGGCGGTGCTGATATCAGCTCCTGTGTGCATGAGTGTTGCAGCTTGCTAAAGTTCTCTGCTTGAAGATCTGTTTTCATGACGATCTCCACGCTTACATAGAGAGCTTTGCTCCTTCATCATATTTGTCTTAAAAGAATGCTCATTGGTGACGCCAGGGCTCTTATTGTTGAAGATGTCTTCATCCACAAGAATCCTATACTGATGATGACGAATGTAGAACCAATGGAATGGTTCTACATTCTACTACTACTCATATAGGCCAAGATGTCAGGTAGATCATCAACAGAGCCAGATTCTGAAGACTTTATTAAAGGCGCTAGCTTCTGTAGTTTTGTTTAGATCTGTGTTTCTCAAAATGGGGTACTTGAGATGTCTAAAAACAAGGAGAAAGGAGGAGAATTTTCAAAAGAGCTAGCTTAAAATAACCTGTTTAGTAATTGGATTCAGATGCATCGGTTTTGAACTTACTTCAGGCCTTCCGCTTTGTCAGGGCAGTTTGATTACATGTTTCATGACCTTCCAACATCCGGTCGTCCCGGGAAGGGATGCAAAAAAACTTTTTATTTAGAAGTTGGATGTCTCCCTTTCCATTTGACATCTGATCATATCACCCAGCTGTCTCTGACTGGAATCCAATAATTGTATTCATGTTAATCCTATATACCATTATTTAGGACACTACAGAAATCAAGATGAATCAACCTTGTTATATGACACTATTAGAATAATAAAATATGAAAGAACAGGCCTGCAAAAGAGATGCAGAAGTCTGATGGCATTAAAGTTTATTTCATGACATTTTTTCGATAAAATAGAACAGTGTATTTACAATAAATGCAGAGGTCGACAAAGTACCCATTACTTAAACCCCATTATTCAAAGTATACAGAGACACCCCTGAATAAGGAAAATGTTCAAGGGAAAGGGTTAGGAAAAGGTTAAAATGCTCAATGTGTAGTCAACGTGAGTACCTGTTTCAAAAATATGTAAAATTACACATTACTTTAGCGCATTAACAACATTACAACAATGTGTTTACAAAACCTGTTAATGCTATCATCAAACCACAATCTAAAAAGTTATTCAGAACCACAAGTGCTACACATTTCTGAAGGATAATACACTTAATATTATTCCAAAAAGAGTAAAGACCACAGTAGCTGTATTTCCTCAAAACACTGTTGCATGAATTGCAGCAAAGTAAGAGTGTGAGCTGTCTATTTTGTAAAGACCAAATCAGCTGAGAAACAGTCAGATGTGTGTGTTTAAGAGAAGTTAAGAGAACATCTAAGCAACAATTAGCTGATACAAAAGCCTTTTTTCCCGTGCTTGGTTTGAGCTAATCTTACCAATCAGATTTTAGATTAATATTTATCTACTTTAGATTAATATCTAAAGTCTTTGATGAGCTCAAATCTGTGTGAACGGGGAATTTCACTTTCACTTTCACTTTCAAAAAAATTGACCATATTACACCAATTCTGAAATCGTTACATTGGCTTCCTGTAGGTCAGAGAATTGATTTTAAAATCATGTTGCTAACCTATAAATCCCTACATGGTTTAGGCCCAAAATATTTAACTGATATGCTTCCACTACATCAGCCTTCTAGACCACTAAGAAGCTCTGAGACCAATCAGTTAATTATCCCCAGAGTAAACACAAAACATGGGAAAGCAGGATTTAGTTACTATGCAACAAATAGCTGGAATAAACTCCCAGAGGATTTAAGACTTGCCCCAACTCTGAGCACCTTTAAAACAAGACTGAAGACTTTTATGTTTGCTATAGCTTTCTGCTAAATCTTAAATACATTGCACTTTCTAAAAAGCTTTTTTTTTAACTTTGCCTTTACTTTCTATTTTAGTACTAAAATGCCTTTTTAACTTTCTATTTTACCCATTTCTTTGCATATGTTTTTCTTTTACTTATCTATTATTTTATTTTATTGTATGACAATGTTTATATGTGAAGCACTTTGAGTCTGCCTTGTGTATGAAAAGTGCTATATAAATAAAGTTGCCTTGCCTTGCCTTGCCTTTTCATATTTGTTCTGACCAATCACGAGGATCGATTGGCAAACACAAAATCAGCCAGCAGCAGCCTACTAAACCTAAAAAAACTACCTGTAAAGTTATCAAGTCATATAACATTAAAATAATCAGGGTCTAATATTCGATTTTAAATTTGAAACTGAAAACAATTTGCAAGTGTAAAACAAATTGACAAACAAACAATCACGCAGGTGTGTAATGTGTAAAAATGTACTGCGTGTATTAGAAAAATAAACTGTAACATGTACTTGCCACTCAACACTGTATATTTCCTAGGGTAAAATAAGTGTTTACCATCACCTCCAGTATGATAACATCAGTATCGGTTCTGTGGTTTAAATCCGTTTAAAAACCGCACTTCACAACTATACTGGAGGCAATGATGATTGCTAAAAATGTGTTATTCTTAGCTATTTATTCATTATACTCATTCCAAGGTAGATAAATAACGTCCACATTATTGAATGTAACAACATTTTGCATAAATCCAAGACACTGGCTGGCTTACAAAATATTACTTTTTAGCAAACAGGTGACTTTTAAAAGACTGAGATGGAATGAAAACAAAACACCGTCACAATTGTGACGTGAACATACAACATAAATAAAGGTTATACAACATAGGATGGTGAGAGAAAAATTAAGTTAGATTTGAAATAAGTAGGCCTATTATTCACATTTCTATAACAGTTCTAAACATCCATAACGACCTTAGGCTTTTCAAGCAGCAGTGTTTGTCTGTAGTGATTAAGCCAGTCTCTTAGCTCAGAGATCCGGTAACCCTCCGGACCCCTACCGCCCTGGTACACTATTTTACCATCGTGAAGTATGTAAAGTCTGTCAAAATATGCTCCGTACGCGGCGTTGGTCGCGTTCTCCATGTTGTCCACCACCACCGCGCACCCGGGGACCTCCAGGCGCATCAGCTGTGCTGCGCTCAGCCGGTCCTCAAGACAGCGGTGCTTGGGGATCTGGTATGGCGCGTCGGAGCTCACCCACCCGTCCGAGGGGTGCGCTTCTTCGATATACACCACCAAGTAGTCCACTACGTCCTCGTGTTGCTGTACGAGGCCGTGGAACGCCTTGAGGCGCGCCATAAACGGCGGTCAGGTGCAGCTGCCGAAGTTAAGGATGAGCGGCCGGTCGCCCTGCGCGTAATCGAGAACGCGGCTGCGCTTCTGGTCGCGCAGCTGCACCACCTCGGTGTTGGGCGCTCCGCATCCGAGACGCGCAGCTTTTAAAAAGTCCAGCTTGTGCCCGTGCCACACCGCCTTAAGGGACTCCAGGGTGCACAATCGGTTGGAGTCGGAGATGCACAGCGGGGGGTCTATGGCATCTCCCTCTTCGTGTGGCCTCATCCTGAAAAACACCCTTTTTCTGATGCACAGAAAGTCCAGCAGCCAAAACAGCACGGCCGCCACGAGAAAGCGAGGAAGCAAAACAAGACACACTATTGCATTTTTAATAGCTTTGACAGTGTTCATTGTTGGTTAGTTTTCACCAGTTTCTTCCTTCCTGGCCAGCAACAGGGGGATCTCGTGTCTGCAGCTGAAAAGTCCCGACACGTGTGAGCCGTTCTTGC
This sequence comes from Gadus macrocephalus, assembly GCF_031168955.1. Classification (NCBI taxonomy): domain Eukaryota; kingdom Metazoa; phylum Chordata; class Actinopteri; order Gadiformes; family Gadidae; genus Gadus; species Gadus macrocephalus. The sequence continues at coordinate 16,515,093 of NC_082386.1, forward strand.
TCTCCTGCTCTGAAGTTAGAACACTTGCAACTTCCCTCTTTTTATAGCACCGATTGGAAAATGAATGACACCCCGCCTCCATACGGGGGGCGCTGCCTCACACGGTGGGGATTACCTTGTGTCAACTCGCAGCTTGGTTTTACCGACAGAAACCGCAGAGGATGAGCCGCAATGAGCGCCTTGGAAATGGCGACAGTTGGGTAGGTATGTTTGAAGGCTTTTTACTTTATTGAAGGCAGAATTTAATAAAAGCCAGTTGTCTTATTTATATTATGTTGGGCACAAATCATGAACCGTCTTCCTATATCTCTTTTATATGAGTTGATATCAGCGTGGTCTATTCAATACACATTGTGACATATCTAAAGCAGATTGTGCTTTAGATGTGCTTAATGTGCGCTCTAAGATAGGCTACAGTTTACTCACTTATCCTCAGAATGATGTTACAAATTTCCGACAAATTTGTATAAGATGGCGGTTCAATGAAAGAGATCATTATTATAAACCGTAAAGTAGCCCAAATTGAAAGCTATTAGAAACACAGAACCACTTAAGAGCACGCACGCACACACACACACACACACACACACACACACACACACACACACACACACACACACACACACACACACACACACACACACACACACACACACACACACACACACACACACACACACACACACACACACATAAAAAACCTACAAAAAAAGACAAAATGTGTGCATAAAATGTATGATTTAAACTTTATAGTGGTAACATAGATGTTTGTTCACATCTTTAACTATGATGCATTTGATTTATTGCATTACATTATTTTAGATGTAAACTGTATAAAAAAACATGAAATTCACAGTAACTAAGTAACGTGAAATTCACAGTAACTAATTGGCAGCAATTGAAAAGTAACTTAGTGTATAAACAAATCAAAGTATTATAGAAGGTAAAATAAAACACAGTAATATCCAAGTACTGTATTTAACAGTAGTAGTATGTTAACTGCAAAAAGAAAACCGAGTAATTTACATTTAGATTTAGGGCATTTAGCAGGCATGTAAGCAGCTTACAGTTAGTACATTGGTCTAAAGAAAGAGAAACGACACTAAATCATGTGTCGGAACAGTAAAGATGTTCATAGCAACAAGTACTGCAGGCACTTAATTGTGATGTTACCCCATTCCCTGTATACAACAAAGAAGCTAGGATGAGATGCTACATAATGCTAAGTACTATGTTTAAGTGCCACGACGTGTACGGGAGGAGAAGGGGCGGTGGGAGGTAAGGGAGGGGGCTATGAAGAGTGCAGGTGAACTAGTAAGGCCCAATCCCATTTCTACTCCTTACCCCTTCCCCTTCCCCCTTCAAAACAAGGGGGAGGGGGAAGGGGAAGGGGTAAGGGGTAGAAATGCGATTGGGCCTGAGTGTCGAGTCTCTTGCGGAAGATGATGAGCGGCTCTGCAGACCTGGCATGGTCAGGGAGCTCATTTCACCGTTGCCGTGCCGAAACCGATAAGAGTGGTGGACATTGTTGTTCGAAATTTGGGCTGCTCTCGGCGATGGCGGTATGAGGCGTCCAGCTGAAGTAGTTGAGTGGAGCGGTTGAGCTGGGGTGTGTGGTCTGACTAACGCTTGGAGGTAGGCTGGGGCAGTTCCATTGACAGCCTTGTAGGCCGTCCGTTGCCATCGTCTGGAATCTGAAGCAAGCTACTACAGAGAGCCAGTCATGGAGGTCCCAGAAAAGGGGGTCACATGGGATAATTTTGGTAGGTTTGTGGTTGGTTACAGTAGTAGTGTGGTAATTGTAAAATATAACACAGTAATATCCAAAGACTTTATTTTTTGGTTACAGTAGTGGTACAAAGGCATCGAATAATTGAATTGGTTTTGTTTTATGTTTACAGCATTCTGAGATTTATTTCTTAATTACCTTACATGTTGTAGTAGCAAATAGTTAAAAAGTATATATTTTTTGGCTGTCAATGTCATTTATATTTGCTGTAGAATTGCAGTGTAAATGTTTTACAGCAACGTGTAGGTTATTTGCATTAGTGCTTGTAGTTGCTGTAATGTTATTAACAGCCTTTATTCTAGGGACTACCCTCTGGTGTAGGTACATTCAAGAACTTGTAAAAAGTGATCCCTTCACCAGTTTAGACCCTTTCCATTCTAAGTCACCTTCCTGCTTTGCTCTTCCATATTCATATGATCAACATTTCATATCATATCATTCACATTTTTTTATATACCGATAATTTTGGACTTCTTATCCTTCTCCATCCTGTTGGGCTGTCAAAGCCCCATAATCTATTCTATCTATCTCTCAGTCAGCCACTTCTCCTCTCTCCATCCCCCTCTTTATCCCTCTAAAACCCTCTAACGGCACCATTGAACTCGTGTTATTACCCCGTTAACTGTTCATTCCCAGACACACAAACAAAAAATGTATGTATTTCTTCTTCTTCCTCTTCCTCTTCTTCTTCTTCTTCTTCTTCTTCTTCTTCTTCTTCTTCTTCTTCTTCTTCTTCTTCTTCTTCTTCTTCTTCTTCTTCGTCATCCTCCTTCCCTTTTAAAACACATACCTGCCGCTTGTACATTTGGTATCTGACGAACAGACAGACTCTAACCCACATACGGTTACCTTAGGTAAACTCTGTTGGGTTCTTGGCAGAGGCAGACGGTTCATCCGAGGACAGTGCCGATCTGGGAAAGGAGCCCCTTTTTCCTTCCCCCCCCCCCCCCCCCTTGCTTACTTATTAAGATGGCGACGCTCCAGAAACCTGATGAAATGTCCTAATGACTATCGCTGCAACAGACAAAAAAAAAGAAGAAAGAAAAGAGAAAGAGAGGATGTACTTTAAAGCTGAAACACAGGATTCTTCTCTTTCAAGTCCCTGACAACCCGTTTGTTCTGCAGTCAATGAAACAAAGGGAAGGGATAGCGGACGCCTCCCGATATCTTCCTCTTTTTCTTCCGGAACATGTTTCTTTGTGGGGGTTTTCTAAATCAAAGAATTCAAAAGTTTCATCTCAACTTGACTGAACTGTTATTCTGAATGAAATAGTGCTGTAATAAATACTTGTAACTTGTAAAATAATTAATTAACACTTTTATCTATAGATTCAAGTTCACACTATCTGGAAGGTTTATTCAGTAGAATTACATGGCTTATGCTCTGGTACCTTAGAATCTTTAACAGCATACTACAGTAACAGCACACAGCTCTTTTGTTAAACGTTGGCCTTTTCTTCTTCTCCGATGTCTAAGCTTTCTTGATGGACATTTGTATAGCTGAGTGAAGACATCTGAGCGAGCCATTGATAATTCACTATGGGACAATAAAACATCTGCATCGACACACTTTAAGAGGATTACCAAGTGGTAGGTGAATCATGTGGCCAACAACAAACCCATTACATGTCTAGTAGACTAACGCGTAAAAAGACCTGCCTTAAAGGGCTGAATAAGATGCTTCTTCCTAAAAACAAGGTTGAACGGGTCGAACAGGACGACCAACTGTCCTTGCGCAGCTCGGTGGCCGCTGTTGACGGCCGTCTGTGTCCCCGCTGACGCCAGATGGAACAGCGAGGGGTGTACTTCAACCGACTCGAGCCCGCTGTCGAGAGCAGGATGAGAACCAGAGGGACAAGAAGGAGTGACAGAGAGGACGGCACGATATGGTGGCTCCGTCCCCGCCGCAGAAAGCGGAGGCGAGCGGGATGAGCTCTGCGATTATGCTACAATTTTAGCCTGTAAGTTACGACTTCAAGTCAAGACTCACGACTTGGTAGTGTTCCAGGCAAGTCACGACAAGTCACGACAAACCCTTCTGCGGCTCTGATCTGATGATCCTCGCGCCAGCAAGCCAAGCTCTGTTCGCACAAGTGGCCTCAATGACTTTCATTAAACCTCACTTCACTCGCGCATGCAGGCCAGCTTGGCCTGCTGGCACGAAGGCCTTCTGTGCGTGAGGATAACAACAAACTGACAAACCGACATGGCCGACCGTGCAGCATTTATATTTTATGTGAAGCTTTCTATCGCTAAAGGAGCCGGAGCTGCCATAGTTGTTTATGTGTGTGTGACGTCAAAGACTTTGCGTTTAAAAAGTTACGGATTTGACTATCGTTCCAGGGCACTTTCACGAGTAGAAGGTTGTGAAAACACTGGTTACGGGTTGCCTGGGACGCACCATTAGCTTCCCTTAGCTAGCTAGCCTCAACATTTGTTTAATATCAGCTATCCGCTTCTGCTTGGAAACCTTAGCAGACCATTCTTTTTCCTGTCTATCTTTTTTAATAATTGTCTGACATTAACCTAATTTATATTGTATTTTACAGATCAGTCGGCTCCACACCACTACATTGAATCTATCTACGAACGCTGATGCTTAATTAAACGAATAATAGCAATTCAAAGTGATTTTCCCGACACCCATGAGCATAAGCTTTATGTAACGGACACCACAGCACAATGCTCACTGGGCCAACAAGTTCACAAGTCCTCCACACACACACACACACACACACACACACACACACACACACACACACACACACACACACACACACACACACACACACACACACACACACACACACAGACACACACACACCGACACACACACACACACACACACACACACACACACACACACAAACACACACACACACACACACACACACACACACACACGAACACACACACACACACACATACACACACACACACACACACACACACACACACACACACACACACACACACACACACACACACACACACACACACACACACACCGACACACACACACACACACACACACACACACACACACACACACACACACACACACACACACACGAACACACACACACACACACACACACATACACACACCCACACACACACATACACAGTTTGAAAGAAAGTGCAGTAATGACACATATATCACACTGGTCATTCTATGTTCATTTCTAATCATCTCCGAGGCACCTGGTTACTTGCAAAAGTATCCTGCACATCCAGACACCCATAAAACCACCAACCTACAGCTCCGGTACACCACCCACCTGCAACATCTGTACACCACCCATCTACAGCACCCGTACACCACCCACAACCACCACCCATACGCCACCCATCTGCAGCATCTATACACCAACAACCGCCAGCTCCTGTACACCACAGATGTACAGCACCCCTACATTACCAACCTACAGCATCTATACACCACCCATCTTCAGCAACTATACACCACCCATCTTCAGCAACTATACACCACCAATCTACAGCTCCTATCCAGAACACAACAAGTTCACCACTGCTTCCTGCATGACAAACCACCTTATCTCTTCCTCTTTCGCTCTCTCTCTCTCTCTCTCTCTCTCTCTCTCTCTCTCTCTCTCTCACACACACACACACACACACACACACACACACACACACACACACACACACACACACACACACACACACACACACACACACACACACACACACACCTCAATTGACCTGCACACGTTCCCAGCAGGGGGGCTTAAACTGTTTCATATGGAGGCTGTGGCGGACCTCCTTACTGCCTTTCTTAATATGGCCTGGCAGACGCAAGTGGAGGAGGGGGATGTGGGGGAACAGGAGCGCAGGGAATAGATGGAGCAGGCCAGAACCGAATTTTCATTCCGTTCAAACAAGAGTGTGAAGGCCAGGATTCACCAGGGGGTCTTACAAAGCTTTGGCAAAGGGGGAGAAAAAATGAGAGAAGAGAAGGGGAGGAGGGAGGGATGGTGCAGGAGCGAGGGGGAGGTAAATGAAAAGAGAAAGGGGGGATGGAGCAAACAGGAAGAAGAGGCAGTTGAGGAGATGATAGGAAGAGAGAAAACTAGAGGGCAAGGTAATATCTATCAGAAACTATAAACACGGATAAAATGCAGTATATTGCGTCGTTCAGAAGCAGGTAGAGGTTCATTATTTGGGATTCAACCCGGTACCTTTTAGCTTCGAGTCGAACACAACACTCTTGCCACAGCATTGCCCTGGAAGTGCAGTGTGACAGTCTAGTCTGCAGTGAGGTGTTCAGCTATTGAGTATAGCAACCGCTCTCGTGAAAACCCATCCAGACCAGAGACGATGCGTACCCTGTGGTTAATGAGAAACAACATTCTCACTCTCCATGGTCACAGAATTACTGGAGATGACCCAACGCATTTCTTATTGTGTATGATTAAGGTGTTTATTGGAATACATTGGCATACATTTGTATATCCACATCCACTTTATTGAAGTACCCGTTTTTTAACAAGGTATTTGACTTGAATTTGGAACTCTACAGTTATTTAACTAATGGACCACTCCTCTCATCATTGCTACTACTCTCCTCTGAACAGTCATGAGGGGTGAGCTACTGGGCGACACGCTGGTCGGACCTTCCCATTTGTGAGTTCCCAGCCTAAACAATGGGAGAGGGAAGGTCTCGCAGGTTGTAATGGAGTTGGCAATACAATATACAATACAACATCGTTTTTCCTTCCACATGAAGATCCATCCGGTTTTCAACCGGTGGGAAACGGATTGTACACTTCTACCTCACGTTGTGCCTCTTGGAAGCTCCGGCCTGCCCGCAGGCGATATCTGCAATCTCAGTAGAGACGACTGTGAGTACAAGGGCCTTTATATGAGCTCTGCCTTCGTCTGCTAACTCCAGACCCTCAACCACTTGTGCTAGGAGCTCCCTAGCCTATGATCAGCCATCGCTTATCCCAACACCTTCTTCTTCCCAACGCCATCGAACCCTGAGGTGCAATCCCCTCGAATGATCACATAGAGAGGTATGATGTTTGCAGCATCTTCTGAGAATATGGCACGGTAGAACAATGCAAATAATGTACAGGACCATCAATGGATATTTTTTATTGGGTAGCTTCATTGTGCCTTTAGAACCCATCACATTTACTGTCAGGAATTTACTTAAAACACTTAGTCTAGTTACATAAGGTGCAAAGCGTCGACTTTCAATTTGATATCCCATTTTTTATGTATTTGTGGGGAGGTTTTTTTTGTAAGATGCAAAGAGCTACCTACAGGGAGGGGGGACAAGGCACAGGTAATGAGGATAAGGTTAGAAACATAGGCGGTGGTATGCAGTGTATTTATTCAGGATAGAGTGAGTCCGTTCTATCATTGAGTTTTGCATTAATTAAAAACAATAGTTTCTGTTTACTTGCCATTAAAGTCATTTCACATACATTTCGTAGGTGTTTGCCTTTGTCTTCGCTACGGGGAAATTGTAGTTAGTGGCTAGATCGATGAGTGTGGAGAAATGCCTGATTTAGGCAAAATCAGATGGGGAGATTACAGGCCTCTGCAATCAATGAGCTCCATAGGAAATAATTACTTCATCTATCTCTTTGATGCATTCCAAACTGTGAGGCTAATTCAGATTTAAGAGATTGCTGTGCGGCCATCCTCTCTAAACAACAACCACTCAACTGGTTACATTTTTTTATTGCCCAGAGAGTGGAGTCAAAAAGTAGGCTTCTGTCATTACTTTTGAACTTAGCGTAGCAGACAGAAAAGAGAGTTACCTTCTGCCCTAATGGTTATTCAGTTTATTCCTCAACAAAAAAATATGTATAATTACAAGGGCTTTTTGGAGTGAAATTGTAAATTCCTACTCAATAAAAACTTTGAGCTTGATCAGTGTTATTTTTTGTTCCAAATAAGATTCCTCTACATTTTTCAGGACACCCGGAAGAAAAGCAAGTAAAGTCTGAAAGTGGTCCTTTAGATCTTTCTCTCTCACTCACTGACACACTGCTGTGAGTGGGCAATGCAGCAATGAAAGCTAATACTCAGCAGACAGTGAGAGAGAGAGAGAGAGAGAGAGAGAGAGAGAGAGAGAGAGAGAGAGAGAGAGAGAGAGAGAGAGAGAGAGAGAGAGAGAGAGAGAGAGAGAGAGAGAGAGAGAGAGAGAGAGAGAGAGAGAGAGAGAGAGCGAGAGACTAGGTGGAAGACTCAGCTGTGTACTTGCCATTTCATCCATCCAAGGTTCAAGCGAGGACAAGACTAGCACACTCACTGCCTTGAGATTAGTCTGGGTGTTTTGAAAGGGAGCCGAGCGAAAAAATGGGTGTCCACAGATCTGAAGGTGTCGGATCAACAGGGCAGACTGTCTGCAGATTGTATGTGGTGTCAAATGCATGAAAGTATATCATCTGCCAAAAAAATGGCCTTGGCTTTAAACATAAATTTTCAGATATCACATTTGCTTCTGAAAAATGTTGCTCACGCATTGAAGATGACATCAAAAAACAGCCTTATCAAAAGTAGCATTATCAAATCACATTTAGAGCTCTCTTGTTGATCATGATCAGGTAATTCGAATTATCAATACCTCTTATCAATAGTCAGTGATCATTCATATTTTTCTCATGGCAATCCAAAATCAACGACCTCTTGTTGAAACTTCCAATTTTATTGATGGTTTCTTTCAGTTTCTTTTTTTTCTACTCCAAACACGGACTCCTGGGTAAGATGAAAACCGTGAACTGGAACGTGCAAAACAATTTGTCAGTTCCATCAAAGTTAATCATCACAGTCTTTCATTCTTTCACCATTTACCATAGTATTCATTCTGAGATAGGATCATCTCCACCAGGTGAAATGCACTAAAACTATTAAAGCGACTGATATTGCACAGTTTTCAGCTTAAGTTTGGAACAGAAGTTTGCGCTCCCATTCATCAGTCTGTAAAAATGGCAGTCAATTCATTGTTGTTTAAATTTATTCAAAGAGTATATGGACCCATCCAACCACACAAAGCCCCATCCCGAGTAACTCCACCTATATTGTTTTTGTGCAGTAACTGCACCAATCCATTATCTACATGTATAAAGCCTACTTGCAGCCATGGATAAGGGGGCCTCTTTCTCTAGCCTTTGACATTGAGCTTTCCAGGAATCAAAGGGGCAGTTAACCAATAACAGCCCCGGGTTTCCAGGAAAAGAATCTGTTGAATGTCCGCCCAACAGCTTGCCCATGAAATGGCCATTCAAGTTCCGGTAAAGGAGATCTAATGGAGGATGTTGGCCTTTCACCCAGTAATGGCCAGTAGTGTTTTGCAACAAGGGACGTGTTCGGTTTATGGTATTCAATGCACATGTATAGCATTAAAACGTATTAAACGCAGATCAAGACAGGACTGATAAATAAGGAAACCCAAAGCAACACAGGAGAAGGAAAGCACTGCCTTTGGCTGTCATCCTGAATGTATAGAACCGTATTTACCTGCGTAATTCTCGTTTAACCTGTGCATATTGATTGCTCACCCTATAACAGGTGTACAGCCTCACCCAGCTTCAGAGTGCAATCATTCAGACTCGGGCCAGGTTGGAGGCTGCTTAAACCAGCCAGCATCCACAAACACTCCACAGACGTGTGTTTACTTTCAACGTAATTTGTGTTAAATTTCTGCTATAATTCTTTGGGAAACGGAAATGAATCTGAGATCTAGCTCTGCGATGCAAAGCTAATTGCAATTATCCCCAAGCCACAGTCGATTGAAGTTATGAGTAAAACAGAGAAAAAGAGAGAGGCTTATGGAATGACAAAGGAGGGTCAACCTCAGGAAATAAATTTGTTCTTGCGTCAAATTGGTAGAAAAAAAAAAAAAATCTAGCTAAAATGCTGCGACCGACAATCTGCGACCTCATCTGACGCTGACCCCGGATGGCACCACGCATCACATCCGCCTGCCTCATGATCATCATCATTATCATCATCATCTTCAGCATCATCACCACCCATGTGCCCTTCCCCCCTTATAATATATGTAACAGATGAGTTCAAAAGGAAAGCAAACCAAGTTCATAGGTGAAAAAAGAAAATCTGCCGATTTTTTTCTCAGATCTATGTGCTTGCGGCGGCAAGGTTCCAAAGCCAGGGCTTAATGTATTCCTCTGACACAACAGGATTTGCATCGGCCCCAAAGGGGTCAGTGAGGATAAGAGCCGCTAAGTAGTGGTGTTTAAATCCTTACTAAAACCCGACCGCACAATTCAACCATCCCCTTCCCTGGACCCACTTCACCTCCGGGTGTGGTCTGGGTGTACGCTCCCACAGAGAAGAGGAGGAGGGCTGAGGTGCAGAGTGCTCATGCAAACACGCAAATCCAAATTTAGCTAAATAAAATAGCATGGAAAGACACAACATGACAAAGGCTAAATAACGGTTGACTTGATAACAGATACATATAGCCTCTTCTTGGAGCTAATATCGTCTAATACAACTTTAGGGTGGAGTGTAAATGCAGCATGTTTTTTTGTCATCCAAACTGTATAAACAGATGTAGCTGAGTTTAGTCTCCTTTTCTTGCACTTGGATTCAAATATGTGTGAAACTCCATCCTGATTAAATCCTCTGAGCATAATTTGAAATCCTATATTTGGTAGTATATTTGAGATATTAATGAGGGTGTGCTATCAATATCGAAGAAGACTACCCGTCTAAATTATTGATAAGAACTCAAGTCAAATCAAAAAACATTGATTTATTATATTCTGGTTAGGCACCTCAAGTGACCCCACGTAGCCATACATCACATAAACCAAAGAAAGCTGTATCAAGAACAATATAATATGATAATACTATATCTTAGAGATACTATTATCATCGCAATGAAAACAAAAAAGAGATTAGCATAAATGAGAAACAAATATACACTGCAAGTTTGTGTGCAATTCTACTCCTGTCTAATGCATGAGGTCCTGAATGGTTGCAAGATGAAGGGGAAAGGCCTACAATGACAGTGTGGGAATTCAGAGCCGGATGATGAAAAAGGGAAGAGGAAGATGGTCTTCCTGATTGCAATTTTTTTTTTTTTTTGCTAGTTTCTGTAATATTTAGATAAATAATAAGTAGGCAAGTTTCTAAAAGTATTTTTGTCAATAAATATATATCCATTAACTTGACTTGTAATAGTGTAATAGTGTAACTGGACAACTTTGAAGTTTATGAAGGCAGTATTGAGGCCGTTGTTTTCAACTATCTCCCATGCCTCGGATTGTGCCACGACTCTGAGTCACCTTAGAATGAACCATCGCATTTGGCTCTGTGCTGACGTGGGCGATAGAGAGAAGGATTGAGAGAGAGAGAGAGAGAGAGAGAGAGAGAGAGAGAGAGAGAGAGAGAGAGAGAGAAAGAGAGAGAGAGAGAGAGAGAGAGAGAGAGAGAGAGAGAGAGAGAGAGAGAGAGAGAGAGAGAGGGAGAGAGGGAGGGGGGAGGGAGGCGAGGGAGGAGTGTGAACACAGCATGAGGTTGATTTATAATTAGAGTAAATGTCTGTTTAGTACCCCTGCTGTTTTTGGTGATGGCTCCATTGCATAGAGTGGGAGCATTGCCTCTTTGATCTTTAAATAAAAATGTTGGCATGATGCATCTTCGTGCATTTAAGGTTGGCCATGCACGTCTGATATAATTAGGACCTCGAAGAAGATTTGTTTTTTGGAAAACTTGAACTAATGCCTGACCAACCATTTTGGAATAAGTATGTGCACATTCAATTCAGGAACGTTTTAACAGCTTGTTAGAAAGTTCAATTGAGGAACATTATGGAATAAAGAAATGTTTACTGAATAAAAACCATAGAAACACTTGGTTCAACACCTTCTTTTGCTATTAAAACAGTAATGGCCACATAAAAGGGATCATTACGTGCTAGCTATAGTTTGATTAAGTGCTTCCTCACATGACATTGCTTTTCCGTCTTTGACTATATGGGCCTTATACCCCAAGCAGATATCTTGGTTACATCTAGGTTCTATAAGTTAGATGAATGGGGAATCCATATTTAGATCCCTTAGCTTGCGTTTAGAACCAAGCTGGCCGCTACGTTAGGTGAATAAAGCTTGTACATTGTATAGACATTAATTTAACGTATTTCGTCTGTTTAGTTGGCCTTACTGGGATGATTTTGTCGGATCAAATGGCTATCCCTGAAATTGTTGCAGTGGTTGAAAATGATAGGAACACATCTTTTCCAAAGAATCTGGAAAACAGGCACTTAGGCTGTTGTAGGAGATTCACTTAAATGATCTGATTAAATGCAACAATATAAAACGCTTTCCAATGACTTAATCAATGTGTTGCATTTCAGTGCATTTGCAAATGAAGGCTCTTCACATGCATTATAAAAAAAGCTCCTACTGTATTCCCATTACAGTAGGAGAGGCATTAGTGGTAAGCCACAGGGCACAGGCGTCATTGACTATGACTGACGCACAAATACACATCATAATCTTGAAAAAATAAATTAAAAGAAAGCGTGCACTCTTGAGGATAGAGCAGATGTATGATATTGGTTAAAAAGATGAACTTGAAATGAACTATCTTGACGTACTTAGTGGTAGATTATGATTAGAGATTTAAAAAATGTGCAAAAATAATAGGTTCTTAGTCTGATGATGGTGAACAATGGCAAATATCCCATGCAATCTATGAAACAATATGGTCTAAATTATATTTATAACTGATCACCAGCCACAAGAATGTTCACAAGAAAAATATATCACAGAAAGGAAGAAAGAAAATTTTGCCCAAGGAATTGTTCAAGTTTCTTCATCCTCTAGCAAACAAATTGTCAATAAAAAAGTTGCATTTGAAATAAAGGGACAGAATATGTCCCACTTCATAATGTCTGTGAGATCCCTATTATTATAATCTACCGTCATATTTTCATCTTCCAAAATTCTGTTTTTTGGCCTCAAAATAATGAAACACTGACATTGTCATGCGTGGATTTAAATCATCTACAACAAAACTATTTGCAGCCTTGCAAATAAAAGGCTTTGCTGAATGCAGTTCTATCTGTCTTTAGAGTGAATAAGCCTGTAGGACAACAAGTGGAAATAGACACTGTGCGTATGCGAGTGTATGTGTGTGTGTGTGTGTGTGTGTGGTTTGGAGCATGACCGATTATGATCAGCAACAAAATCAAACAATTCAACCCATTCTCTCTATGAAAACCTCACATATCCATGGCCCGAAGCAGCTGGCTGTGCCGGCCAGCAGAGTTGATTGAAATAATGGATCAAGAAGATGAAGAGGAAGGAAAATAATGGAGGAAGAAAATAAACAAGGGGTTATTATAAGAGTCAATGTATCACTGTTAAAATGTCTTTTAACAGGCAGGCCAACAGATCACTCAGAGAGAGAGAGGTAGAGAGAGACAGAGAGAAAGTGGCCTAAGGGAGAGAGAGAGAGAGAGAGAGAGAGAGAGAGAGGAGAGAGAGAGAGAGAGAGAGAGAGAGAGAGAGAGAGAGAGAGAGAGAGAGAGAGAGAGAGAGAGAGAGAGAGGAGAGAGAGAGAGAGAGAGAGAGAGAGAGAGAGAGAGAGGGAGAGAGATGATTGGGTGAGGGTTAAGGCTGCCACCCTGTTTCTCACCTCAGCTTCCCTCAACACCAACCCAGCCTACACAGCCGTCCACCTCCTCCCATTGCCCAGTACAATAGCAGAGCAACAGCTCCCCCTATAGGCCAACATCATCCAATGCTGCTACTATTAGATGATTTGGATGTTGTGGGTGTGGGACGTCAAGGAGGGTATACATGTTTTTATAATAGAGGAAACAGTTGAGCAGGAAAAAAACGTTAACTTTAACTCGATTGGCTGCTATTCAACAATATGGAATCAGAATGTAACCTAATGCAAGATTATACATTTCATTGATCTGCAATCACTTTAAACCACTGGGTTGATGTATCACCATTGAGCCTCATGTTAAGATTCCTAGCCTACTGTAACAATGTCCATGCTACCTAGGTGGCAGCCACCCTCCTCCTAGGTGACTTTAACTGTGGTCCTCCAGAGATGTACGAAGGGTTAGTGATCGTAGTAGTGGTTTTAGTAGTAGCAGTGGTAGGAGTTGTAGTGGTAGTAGTGGCAGCATTATTGGTAGTAGCAGAAGTTATTATTTGATCATACTTTACATTTTATACACTTAGTAGCCTATAAGTGTACAATATATCTAATATTTGAACATTAGATATATTTATGTGTCCACTCCACCATGAGCCAAGGTTACAATATGTAGTTTAATATGTGCACTGATGGTGTGTTTATTGAAGGACAATAAAGCAAGTCTAGTCTTAAGTGGTATTGTGGCAGCCGCAGTAAGAGTGACGAGGGAGGGAGTGGAACTGTAGGTCTCTCATCTGTGACTCCTTGGAATAGCCTACATCTCAGAGACTTTAATAAAATGTTCAAACCCATCGCTCCAAAGTGTGCGGTTGCCCAAGTGTTGACTACGCCAGTGCAGAAGAAGAATGTCTGACTTCGCTATTGTGTTCCACACATTCCAGCAGCGGACCGCAGCTGGTTGTATTCGGCCGAGTATTCGGACGCTTTTCTCCAAAGACTCCCCGACTCCCTTTAAGGACCCCTTAGCTCCCATAATCAGGATGAACATGCTTCTTCAGGAAAGAGAGAAGGTGAGATTGTATTCTAGGCCCAATCCCGATTCACCCCTTGGCCCTACCCAGAGATGGGGACTCGATTCTGAGACTCGGGCTCGAGTCGCACTTAAGTCGCACAAACGGTGACTTCAGACTTGACTTGCACCCAAAAGACTTCCGAATTGACTCGGACTCGAGCTTCGAGACTCGTCAAGTCATGCAATTATTGCTTTTTAAATCTAAGTTTATTCATGTATTTCTATTAGGGATGGGCAACGATCGTCGTAAATTTTCGATAATTCACCGTTGCTAAGCATAATGACCGCCACTGTCAAGGAAAGGGAATTTTTTGCCGTCTGTCGTATCACTCCGCAAGTCCGGTAACTTATCAACCACAGCGTCCTTGGTTGCTAAGCGACGTCAACGTATTTGGCTGACTATTTCTCTGCTGATCGATTCTACGAATGCTGGTAACAGATCAATTGTAAAAAGACTTGAGACTTGACTTGAACTTCCCCTCAAAGACTTGAGACTTGACTTGGACTCGAGCTCAAAGACTTGAGACTCGTCTTGGACTTCCAACAAATGACTCGTGAACATCTCTGGCACAACCCCGGCCTTGGCACTACCCCTCACTTTTGAAGAGGAATGTGCCAGTGTTTTTCTTAAAGACGCCACCAGAGGGCGCCAAAGGACTTTACACTGACCTGACCCTTCCTTTCTGTACTTAATTGGACAGCGGTGTCGGATGGTTGTTCTCCATGTATCCTAATGACACTATCTCCTCATTCTCGCCCACCCCACCTTGACTTTAACAGACCAGTCAACAGATACATTATCGTTACTATGAGCATCATAGCCTGGACTGAACTGGCTAACATATTAACATTATGTTACACATTAACAGTACCGGCCCTCATATCACCCGACAAATATAATTCAGCCGGATGAATTCATATCTATGAATTCAACCAGTTTAATTAGAGTTTAGATAATGGACTGCCACTTGGAAAGGAGGAATGAGAGAAAACAAAACAGAGAATCACACACACAATGGAGTAACACACCTGTCTCTCAATTTGCCAGTGGGATTCCCCTCTCTCTTCTCCTTCACTTTGCTAATAAATGATGTCTCCTCCTCCCTCCCTTCATTCCTCTCTGATGTCTCCTCCTCCCTCCCTTCCTTCATCTCTGTTGTCTCCTTCTCCCTCCCTTCCTTTCCTCTCTGATGTCTCCTCCTCCCTCACTTCCTTCCTCTCTGATGTCTCCTCCTCCCTCCCTTCCTTCATCTCTGTTGTCTCCTTCTCCCTCCCTTCCTTTCCTCTCTGATGTCTCCTCCTCCCTCCCTTCCTTCCTCTCTGATGTCTCCTCCTCCCTCCCTTCCTTCCTCTCTGATGTCTCCTCCTCCCTCACTTCCTTCCTCTCTGATGTCTCCTCCTCCCTCCCTTCCTTCCTCTCTGATGTCTCCTCCTCCCTCCCTTCCTTCCTCTCTGATGTCTCCTCCTCCCTCCCTTCCTTCCCCTCTGATGTCTCCTTCTCCATCCCTCCCTTCCTCGTTACATACATTTCCACGTTATAATAAACAACATCTTTTGATGAACGCTCAGGTTCCCTTCCCTCTTTGCTCCTATGAGGCTGATGTTAACTGAGCCTGTTGTCCACTCCTCTCTCTCTCTTCCAGTGGGAGTGGTGCAGCCCACGCTGAGCGTCCTCCCTCCCTCCAGCGTGGAGCTGGAGCAGGGCAGTGCTACACTAGTGTGTGTGGCCAGTGGGGGCTTCCCCTCAGACTGGAAGCTTGGCTGGAAGGTGGGGGGCAGCAGCAGGTCTGGGGGGGTGTCAGATAGCCTGGGGATCCTGGGGAAAGATGGCCACTACAGCTGGAGCAGCACCTTGACCCTCCCTGCAGACCAGTGGAGGAAGGCGGGCTCAGTGAGCTGTGAGGCCAGTAAGAATGGCCAGACGCAGCCTGTCACTCAAACCCTGAATCCTGGAGAGTGTTCAGAGTAGAGTGGCTCCAGCATGGAAGTACTGGAGAATACAGCTCTCCTCTGACACGTCTGCTTTATGTCTCTCTGTCTGAGGTGGCACTGCAGCTTTTGGATGAATTACATTAATATAACTCGTGTTTGATTCATTGACATTATGCTCTCTGATTTTTTCTCCTTGCTTTGTCACATGTTGAATCAAATAAAAAAGCAAAAAGTACAATATTTCTTGCAATATTTTCCAATCGTGTAAGATCTGTTTCTCTTTCTACCAATGAGTATATCAAACATATGTAATCTTTATTAGACAAGTTTCATCACCATTGTGAATGAAGGCTTAAAGCTATGGCATGTATCTCTGAATGAGCAAAGTGTTGGTTGTGTGGATGTTGTTGTAAAGTGTGTTCACTGTATCCAGTGGACCAGTGCCAGTCATAGAGCCACTGCTGCTGAAATGACCCATGTGTGTCAGACTGACTTTATATCAGTTCATCAAATAGAAGTTCAGGGCGATGTACAGGATTCTGCAGATACCAACTTATAAACATGTAAAAGTACATCTCAAAGGACATTCAGTATCTCTCACCAAGACATAAGAACCCTAGCATGCTGAGTGGGGGAAACAGTCACATATTCATAATGTCTGTCTATGAGTCAAAGACCATACCGACATGGCTAAAATATGTATTTCTTTAACCGTATTCTGTAATTAGTGAACCGTAGCTATTCAAATGATGTCCAGTTTTAGCTGATGTGCAGCTGTGTCTCTTCAGTGACAGAAAGTCGGTGGAAATTTAGGGCTAAGACTTTCAGAAGAGTCTCTGGAGAATCCAGTGAAAGCAGCATGTGTGCATATCTCCATACCAGCTCAATGGCACCTCTTGTCTCCAACCAACACCATTACAATTAAGACTGATTCCATGAACTCCATTATCTACAGGTTGAATTTAATATAAAGCTGGCTCAAATCTATTCATAATAAGAGGAAGAAAGTCATTCCTTTCATCAGGACGCAAGCTGCTTCATATGTGGGTGACAAAGAAAAAAACAAAACATGAAACATTATATATTAAAACAGTAAATAAACAACTAAATAAGAAAAGATCATGTTCCAAAGTCCAGCCCAGTAAGTGGGTCTTCATGCAGCTTGTGAAAGCGCAGATGGATCCAGCGTTGAGGATCTCCCGGGGAGCGAGTTCCACAGAGTGGGGGCAGACACCCTAAAGGCTCTGTCCATAGCTGAAGTCCCTAACCCGGGGTGGGGGGGGTGGGGGGGGAAAACAGTCCGTGGTCTGAGGGACGGAGATTCTGGGAGGGGGAGTAGGGTCTGAGGAGCTGAGAGAGGAGCGGGGGCTAGAGGGACTGGGGGGTGAGGAAGAGGAGGAGGGGGAGGAGGAGGTGGAGGAGGTGGAGGAGGAGGAGGAGGAGGAGGAGGAGGAGGAGGAGGAGGAGGAGAAGGTGGAGGTGCTACAGGACCTTAAAGGTAGCCGGTGGAGGTGGATAGGGGGGGGGGATTGGTACACTGGAGCCGTATGTAATACGTGGTAGTTGAGGTAGTAGTTGTGTGTTTAATAATGCTGAGGAATCTAATGCTGGCTCTTGGTTGAGGCCCCTGGTTAGAGCCAGCTCTGTGCTCAGCGCTCTGTGTCAGAGTCTCTTCCCCCTCAGCAGCTGCAGCAGGTTCCTGCTGTAACAGCTCAGTGTCTACGCAGTGTGACTGAGGGAGGTTTTTGTACGGCTCTCAATCACTGTGTGAACACCCAGACACTGTTAGGATAGTGGGTACTCTGACAGTGATAAACTGCTGCATCTTCACGCTGGGCGCCGGTGATGGTCAGAGAGAAGTCAATGCTGCTTCCACTGCCACTAAACCGAGCTGGTGTTGGTGATACAAGTTGGTTTACTATTTTTATGATGAGCTTTGGGGCTTCTCCAGGTTTCTGTTGATACCAGTGTAGATAATTATTGTTGTAAACCGCTGGGTTTGTTTTACAGGTCAGAGTGACTGTGGATCCTGGAGTAAAGGACACTACTGGTGTCTGAATCACAGTCACCTGACTGCTGGTTCCTGTAGGAAACAAACCAACCAAACATTTAGTTATCCAATAGAAAACACAATCAAACAGAGAAGGGTGGTCCACATTTTGACTGAGTGGAATGAACCAACCTGTTAAGGATCCACAGACCACTGTCCAGAAAAGGAGGGTGAGGTGATTCATGGTTGCCACAGTTTCTGGGGTGTTGAGTGACAGCTCTGAGTCCTGCAGTGTTGAACTCAGAGGACTTTAAACCCTCTCAGAACCCCAGTTTCAGCTGAGCATGCAAAGCTTCCTCTATATGGAAATGACCTGTTTCCACTCATCAGACGGGGGGTGAGAGTGACTGCAGACATTCTGGGAGGACCGCTGTATCTCTTCTATGTTCACACTTTTGGAATACAAATTCAGATATGCTGGAAACTATTGGAATTCATAATGTATAACATTTTTTGTTATTAATTCGGTCTTGGTTTGTATGAAATCCTTTAACTTTCTTATTTGTTTGAAAAGAATGTTGTTACATTATTATTACCTTAAACCAGAATAATATATGCAAATATATTGTTCTGTTCATAATAAATGCATGATTACAACATTGGCTTGAAGGTTTGTTATTAAGTCAATTAATAGACTTGTGTTAAAATAAACCGTTTGTAATTGAGCTTTAAAAATCGTATGAAAATGTATACATGATAAATGTTTTTCATTAAGTACATTAAATATACATTCAAGCAATTCATATATATTAATAATAATTTATCCAGTGAATCAAGTATTGACTAATTCATACATTTTTGTGAAAAGCAAGTGTTTGTGTGTCAGTAAGATGAGTCTTTAATGTGCGGGAGGTTTTTGTACAGCCTATTAATGAGTTTGTATCACTGTGGAACACTTTTGGTGGAGGCACACAACTCATCATTGATTGTAAGTACAAGGACAATTTTCTTTCACTGGCATATTTAACTTTCTTTAAATTGTATTAAGCGTGATAATCTTAATATTTTTACTTTTCTACAGTATTAATTTCTTGTAGTTTTTTTCGGAAGTTAAGCTGAGGACAAAGTGTGAAAATATTGTCGTACAGAGTTCTGTCTTTTAAATTAAACTGAATATGTAGCATATGTAATACAATATAATGAATTTTATGAAAGACTTCATTATTGCTTCGGCATTATTCTTTATTTAATTGGAAAATGAGTCACCTTTAAGTTTGAAGAAATTCAAACTTGTGTAAAGTCGATTAGTGTTAACCCTATTAAATGCTATATTTTGAAGTTCTATCATTTGAAGTATGAACATGAAATCATTGAAGATATTTTAAACCAAATGGTTTCCTTCCTCTTGACTATCACCAACTGCTGGTGAACAGGAAGCTGTCCCTTCCCTCTGTGCTCCTATGAGGCTGATGTTAACTGAGCCTGTTGTCCACTCCTCTCTCTCTCTTCCAGTGGGAGTGGTGCAGCCCACGCTGAGCGTCCTCCCTCCCTCCAGAGTGGAGCTGGAGCAGGGCAGTGCTACACTAGTGTGTGCGGCCAGTGGGGGCTTCCCCTCAGACTGGAAGCTTGGCTGGAAGGTGGGGGGCAGCAGCAGGTCTGGGGGGGTGTCAGATAGCCTGGGGGTCCTGGGGAAAGATGGCCACTACAGCTGGACCAGCACCATGACCCTCCCTGCAGACCAGTGGAGGAAGGCGGGCTCAGTGAGCTGTGAGGCCAGTAAGAATGGCCAGACGCAGCCTGTCACTCAAACCCTGAATCCTGGAGAGTGTTCAGAGTAGAGTGGCTCCAGCATGGAAGTACTGGAGGATACAGATCTCCTCTGACACGTCTGCTTTATGTCTCTCTGTCTGAGGTGACACTGCAGCTTTTGATGATTTACATTAATATAACTCGTGTTGGATTCATTGACATTATGCTCTCTGGTTTTTACCCCTAGCTTTATCACATGTTGAATCAAATAAAAATGCAAAAAATACAATATTTCTTGTTATATTTTCCAATCTTGTCAAATATGCTTCTCTTTCTACCAATGAGTATATCAAACATATTTAATCTTTATTAGACAAGTTTCATCACCATTGTGAATGAAGGCTTAAAGCTATGGTGTGAATCTCTGAATGAAGAAATGGTTGATTCTGTGGATGTTGTTGTAAAGTGTGTTCACTGTATCCAGTGGACCAGTGTCAGTCATAGAGCCACTGCTGCTGTAATGACCCATGTGTGTCAGACTGACTTTATATCAGTTCATCAAATAGAAGTTCAGGGCGATGTACAGGATTCTGCAGATACCAACTTATCAACATGCAAAAGTACATCTCAAAAGACATTCAGTATCTCTCACCAAGACATAAGAACCCTGGCATGCTGAGTGGGGGAAACAGTCACATATGCATAATGTCTGTCTATGAGTCAAAGACCAAACCGACATGGCTAAAATATGTTTCTTTAAGCGTATTCTGTAATTAGTGAACCGTAGCTATTCAAATGATGTCCAGTTTTAGCAGATGTGCACCTGTGTCTCTTGAGTGACAGAAAGTCAGTGGAAATTTAGGGCTTAGACTTTCAGAAGAGTCTCTGGAGAATCCAGTGAAAGCAGCATGTGTGCATATCTCCATACCAGCTCAATGGCACCTCTTGTCTCCAACCAACACCATTACAATTAAGACTGATTCCATGAACTCCATTATCTACAGGTTGAATTTAATATAAAGCTGGCTCAAATCTATTCATAATAAGAGGAAGAAAGTCATTCCTTTCATCAGGACGCAAGCTGCTTCATATGTGGGTGACAAAGAACAAAAAAATATGAAACATTATATATTAAAACAGTAAATAAACAAATAAATAAGAAAAGATCACGTTCCAAAGTCCAGGCCCAGTAAGTGGGTCTTCAGGCAGCTCTAAAAAACGCAGATGGATCCAGCGTTGAGGATCTCCCGGGGAGCGAGTTCCACAGAGTGGGAGCAGCCACCCTAAAGGCTCTGTCCATAGCTGAAGTCCCTAACCCGGGGGGGGGGGGGGGGGGGTAAAGCAGTCCGTGGTCTGAGGGACGGGGAGTAGGGGCTGAGGAGCTGTGAGAGGAGCGGGGGCTAGAGGGACTGGGGGGTGAGGAAGAGGAGGAGGAGGAGGAGGAGGAGGAGGAGGAGGTGCTGCAGGACCATAATGGTAGCCGGTGGAGGTGGATGAGGGGGGGGGGGGGGATTGGTACACTGGAGCCGATCCAGGGCTCTGTGGGGACCCCCCAGTGGGACTCCAAGACCCCCGTCCAGAGGGGAGGTGATGAAGGCGTGGATGAGGGTCTCTACCACGGGGGCAGTGAGGGACGGCCCGAGTCTGGACATGTTTCTGAGGGGGTCCAATGCCTATCTGTTGATGGACTCCATGTGGGGAACCAGTGATAGGGATGAGTCTGGGACCCCCCCAGGTTGGGGACTGGAGAGAAGGGGCAGACGGAGCAGCCGTCCATGGACAGGACCAGATCCCCGACCTTCTGGGGCCTGGGGGGCCCCAACCAGGACTCTGTCTTCTTACTGCTGAGGTGTGACTGGGGGGGGGGGGGGGGGGGTGATGTTATATGATGAAGTTGAGGTTGTAGTTGTATTCAACATGTTGAAGTATTAGTTGTATGTAATACGTGGTAGTTCAAGTAGTAGTTGTAAATGGTAGTTGAGGTAATAGTTGTATGTGATATGTGGTAGTTGAGGTAGTACTTATATGTTTAATGATGCTGAGGAATCTAAGGCTGGCTCTTGGTTGAGGCCCCTGGTTAGAGCCAGCTCTGTGCTCAGCGCTCTGTGTCAGAGTCTCTTCCCCCTCAGCAGCTGCAGCAGATTCCTGCTGTAACAGCTCAGTGTCTACGCAGTGTGACTGAGGGAGGTTTTTGTACGGCTCTCAATCACCGTGTGAACAAATTGACACTGTTTAGCCAGTGGTAACTCTTACAGTGATAAACTGCTGCATCTTCACGCTGGGCGCCGTTGATGGTCAGAGAGAAGTCAGTGCTGCTTCCACTGCCACTAAACCGAGCTGGTGTTGGTGATACAAGTTGGTTTACAAATTTTATGATGAGCTTGGGGGCTTCTCCAGGTTTCTGTTGATACCAGAACATATATTCACCAACATAAAATTTACTGTTAACCGCTGGGTTTGTTTTACAGGTCAGAGTGACCGTGGATCCTGGAGTAAAGGACACTACTGGTGTCTGAGTCACAGTCACCTGACTGCTGGTTCCTGTAGGAAACAAACAAACCAAACATTGAGTTATCCAATAGAAAACACAAGCAAACAAAGAAGGGTGGTCCACATTTTGACTGAGTGGAATGAACAAACCTGTTAAGGATCCACAGACCACTGTCCAGAAAAGGAGGGTGAGGTGATTCATGGTTGCCACGGTTTCTGGGGTGTTGAGTGACAGCTCAGAGTCCTGCAGTGTTGAACTCAGAGGACTTTAAACCCCCTCAGAACCCCAGTTTCAGCTGAGCATGCAAAGCTTCCTCTATATGGAAATGACCTGTTTCCACTCATCAGACTGGGGGTGAGAGTGACTGCAGACATTCTGGGAGGACCGCTGTATCTCTTCTACATTCACACTTTTGGAATTCAAATTCAAATTTACTGGAAACTATTGGAATTTATAATGTATAAAATTGTGTCTGGTTGAGGTCGATCTTGGTTTGTATGAAATCCTTTGACTTTCATATTGAGAGATATTATTACCTAAAACCAGAATAATAGATAAAAACATATTGTTCTGTTTATAATAAATCCATGATTATAACATCGGCTTGAAGGTTTTTTATTCGGTCAAATAGTTAGACTTGTGTTAAAACAATCATCCTTTTGTAATTTTGCGTTTAAAAATGTTATGAAAATAAATGTAACTAAATGTATTTCATTAAAACTATTCAAACAATTAATTTATATTGATTATAATACTTCCAGTGAAACTAATATCGACTAATTCATACATTCTAGTGGGAAGCCAGTGTTTGTGTGTCAGTGAGATGAGTCTTTAATGTGCGGGAGGTTTTTGTACAGCCTCTTAATGAGTTTGTATCACTGTGGTACACTTTTGGTGGAGGTACCAAACTCATCGTTGACTGTAAGTACAAGGACACTTTTCTTTGCCTGCCATATTTAACTTTCTCTAAATATAATTAAGCGTGATAATCTTATCTTTTGGAATTTTCTATATTTTTAATTTCTTGTAGTTTTTATTAAAGATAAGCTGAGGACAAAGTGTCAATATATTGTGGAACAGAGTTCTGTCTTTTAAATTACACTGCATACGTTACATATGTTCTACAATACAATGTATTTCATGAAATACCTCATTATTGCTGTGACATTATTCATTTATTGAATTTACAGATCAGTCACATTTAAGTTTGAAGAAATTCACACTTGTCGATTAATGTTAACCCAATAAAATGCTAAATTTTGAAGTTCAATCATTTTAAATATAAATATGTTTTTACCGTTTTAATGAAGAGATTTTAAACACAATGGTTTCCTTCCTCTTTAATATCACCAACTGCTGGTGAACAGGAAGCTGTCCCTTCCCTCTGTGCTCCTATGAGGCTGATGTTAACTGAGCCTGTTGTCCACTCCTCTCTCTCTCTTCCAGTGGGAGTGGTGCAGCCCACGCTGAGCGTCCTCCCTCCCTCCAGAGTGGAGCTGGAGCAGGGCAGTGCTACACTGCTGTGTGCGGCCAGTAGGGGCTTCCCCTCAGACTGGAAGCTTGGCTGGAAGGTGGGGGGCAGCAGCAGGTCTGGAGGGGTGACCGATAGCCTGGGGGTCCTGGGGAAAGATGGCCACTACAGCTGGACCAGTACCTTGACCCTCCCTGCAGACCAGTGGAGGAAGGCGGGCTCAGTGAGCTGTGAGGCCAGTAAGAATGGCCAGACGCAGCCTGTCACTCAAACCCTGAATCATGACCAGTGTTCAGAGTAGAGAGGCTCCAGCATGGAAGAATTGTAGAATACAGATCTCTTCTGACACGTCTGCTCAATGACCCTCAGTCTCAGGTGGCCCTGCAGCTTTTGATGAATTACATTAATATAACATGTCTTCTAATCAATAACATGATGCTCTCTGGATTTTACCCCTTGCTTGTGTTGGTCACCTGTTGAACATTTAATAAAGATGTAAAGAATCAATCCTTTGTTGTCATCATTTGCTATTATTTATATTTTGTATTTCCAAATTAATGTGGATTCTAATAAGCATATAAAATCTCTGCCATCTTTATCAAACATATTTCCCCACCATTTTGAAAGAAGGGTTAAGGCTATGGTGTGTATCTCTGAAGGAGCAAAGTGTTGGTTGTGGGGATTTCCTTGGAAAGTGTGTTCACTGTATCCAGTGGACCAGTGTCAGTCATAGAGCCACTGCTGCTGAAATGACCCATGTGTGTCAGACTGACTTTCTGTCACTTCATATAATAGTAGTTCAGAGAGATGTTCCGGTTTTTGCAGATACAAACTCAAAAACTTGTAAAATTACGTCTCAAAAGACATTTAGTATCTCTCAACAGGACATAAGAACCCTAGCATACTGAGTGGTAGAAACAGTAACATATTAATGATGTTTGTCTATGAGTTACAGACCAAACCGACAACGCTAAAAAATGTGTTTCTTTAAACGTATTCTGTGAGCAGTGAGCTGTAGCTATTCAAATGATGTCCAGTTTTAGCTGATGTGCATCTGTGTCTCTTGAGTGACAGAGAGTCAGTGGAAATGTAGGGCTGAGACTTTCAGAAGAGTCTCTGGAGAATCCAGCGAAAGCAGTATACATGTCTCCATACCAGCTTCATGGCGTCCTCTTGTTCCAAACCAAGGCCATTACATCTCATCTCATCTCATCGTCATCCGCTTATCCGGGGTCGGGTCGCGGGGGGAGCAGCTCAAGCAGGGGGCCCCAGACTTCCCTTTCCCGGGCCACATTGACCAGCTCTGACGGGGGGATCCCGAGGCGTTCCCAGGCCAGTGTTGAGATATAATCTCTCCACCTAGTCCTGGGTCTTCCCCGAGGTCTCCTCCCCACTGGACGTGCCTGAAACACCTCCCAAGGAAGGCCATTACAGTAAAGACTGATTCCCTGAACTCCACCATCTACAGGTTTTATTAATCTATAGCAGGCTTGACTCTATTCATAGTAATATTGAAAAATGGGTTCCTTTCATTAGGACCCAAGCTGCTTTACGTGTGGGTGAAACAGAACAAAAAATATGAAATATTATATTTTAAAGGCACCCAGTGCAACTTTCAAGGCTTAAAAATAAACATTCAATTTCTAGTCTTTTTTACACGTAGTAAGTTTCAATAACTCCATACCATTACATACCGACATTAAGCAGCAAAGATGAGACGTCGTTGTGTGGTGAGAACTGATACAAAATCGATAACAACAACAATGCCGCCATTTTCTTTATTTTTTGTAACCTACAATAAATAAAGCAGGCTTCCAGTCAATGGAAAAATGGCTTCTCCCCACCGGCGATTGTTGTTGTTTACGATTTTCTATCAGTTCTCACCACACAACGACGTCTCATCTTTGCTCCTTGAATGTCGATATGTAATGGTATGGAGTTATTGAAACTTACTACGTGTAAAAAAGACTAGAAATTGAATGTTTATTTTTCATTGAATGTTTACATAAAGTTGCACTGGGTGCCTTTAAAACATCAAAACAATAAATAAACAAATAAATAAGGCAATGTAATATGTCTAAGTTGAGGTTGTAGATGTATTCAATATGTTGAAGTTTTAGTTGTACATAATATGTGGTAGTTCAATTAGCAGTATGTAATATCTTGTAGTTGAGGTAGTAGTGAGTAATATCTTGTAGTTGAGGTAGTAGTGAGTAATATCTTGTAGTTGAGGTGGTAGTGTGTAATGTCTTGTAGTTGAGGTAGTAGTTGTATGATATACGTGATAGTTGAGGTAGTTGTTCTATTTAGTAGTTGAGATAGTAGTTGTAAGTCATACGTGGTAGATGAAGTAATAGTGTGTAACACGTGATAGTTGAAGTAGTAGTTGTATTTAATACGTGGTAGTTGAGGTAGTAGTGTGTAATATCTTGTAGTTCAGGTATTAGCTGTATGTAATACGTGGTAGTTGAGGTAGTAGTTGTGTGTTGAATAATGCTGAGGAATCTAATGCTGGCCCTTGGTTGAGGCCCCTGGTTAGAGCCAGCTCTGTGCTCAGCGCTCTGTGTCAGAGTCTCTTCCCCCTCAGCAGCTGCAGCAGGTTCCTGCTGTAACAGCTCAGTGTCTACGCAGTGTGACTGAGGGAGGTTTTTGTACGGCTCTCAATCACTGTGTGAACAAATTGACACTGTTCAGGTAGTGGAAACTCTGACAGTGATAAACTGCTGCATCTTCACGCTGGGCGCCGTTGATGGTCAGAGAGAAGTCAGTGCTGCTTCCACTGCCACTAAACCGAGCTGGTGTTGGTGATACAAGTTGGTTTACTAATTTTACGATGAGCTTGGGGGCTTCTCCATGTTTCTGTTGGTACCAGTTTAGATACCGATTAGTACTATATGTGTAAACTGCTGGGTTTGTTTTACAGGTCAGAGTGACTGTGGATCCTGGAGCAACGGACACTACTGGTGTCTGGGTCACAGTCACCTGACTGCTGGTTCCTGTAGAAAACAAACAAACCAAACATTGAGTTATCCAATAGAAAACACAAGCAAACAGAGAAGGGTGGTCCACATTTAGACTGAGTGGAATGAACCAACCTGTTAAGGATCCACAGACCACTGTCCAGAAAAGGAGGGTGAGGTGATTCATGGTTGCCACGGTTTCTGGGGTGTTGAGTGACAGCTCAGAGTCCTGCAGTGTTGAACTCAGAGGACTTTAAACCCTCTCAGAACCCCAGTTTCAGCTGAGCATGCAAAGCTTCCTCTATATGGAAATGACCTGTTTCCACTCATCAGACGGGGGTGAGAGTGACTGCAGACATTCTGGGAGGACCGCTGTATCTCTTCTACATTCACACCATTGGAATAAAATTTGATTTGGTGTAAACAATTGGAATTGGAATCTATAACGTTTTTTCTTGTTAATTCGATCTTGGTTTGTATGAAATTCATTAATTTTCAAAATTGTGCAGGCTATAAAAAAGTTACTCATTACAGCGGAACCTAAAATGCTATAATAAATAAAAACATAATTTTTTGGAATTAAATGCATGTTTATTACATCCATTCTTTCATTTTGGAAAGTCTAACAAGTTCGATTTGTGGACTGGTTTGGCTCGTTTATTTGTTCGGTTTGATTGTGAGACACCAAAGATTGTTTTTAAACATTATATATTTTTTTAAATCTACTAATTCGATCTAAAGTAGAAAAAACAATAGCTGTAGAGAGTAAAATATTGAATAATTAATAGATTTCTGTGAAAAACGAGTGTTTGTGTCAGTGAGATGAGTCTTTAATGTGCGGGAGGTTTTTGTACAGCCTCTTAATGCGTTTGTATCACTGTGGTGGACTTTTGGTGGAGGCACCAAACTCATCGTTGACTGTAAGTACAAGGACACTTTTCTGTATCTGTCATAGTACTAACTTTTGTCTAACTTACCTGTAAAGATATATATACATTTCCTTTTTAACTTTAATTTGAATTTTTTTCTTAAGAAAGGTTAATGACAGTGTAAACATTTTTCTCTGATGGAGTTCAGTCATTAAATGTTATTGTTTATAGTGTTTTTCAAATGCTTTCTTTATTGTGAGAATTCATAATTTATTGCAAATGTAATTGAGTTACTTTGAACTTCATTAATTTGACTAAACAGTTTCGTTCAGTTTCTGTTTCGAAATCTAAAAATGCAGTCATCATTTATTTAATATAATATGTAATCTTGTATTGATGTACTTAAAATATCCAGTTGATAGAATTTTCTTGCTAAATCCGAAATGAAATATAATAAAAAGGAAGTGAACGAAAGACTTATTAAGAAAAGCAACCTGACAGTTGAAATGTGTCATGAATAAGGTTGTATACATTTCCATGTTACAAGAAACAATATTCCTTGATGATTGCTGATGTTCCATTCCCTCTGTGCTCCTATGAGGCTGATGTTAACTGAGCCTGTTGTCCACTCCTCTCTCTCTCTTCCAGTGGGAGTGGTGCAGCCCACGCTGAGCGTCCTCCCTCCCTCCAGAGTGGAGCTGGAGCAGGGCAGTGCTACACTAGTGTGTGTGGCCAGTGGGGGCTTCCCCTCAGACTGGAAGCTTGGCTGGAAGGTGGGGTGCGGCAGCAGGTCTGGGGGGGTGTCAGATAGCCTGGGGGTCCTGGGGAAAGATGGCCACTACAGCTGGAGCAGCACCTTGACCCTCCCTGCAGACCAGTGGAGGAAGGCGGGCTCAGTGAGCTGTGAGGCCAGTAAGAATGGCCAGACGCAGCCTGTCACTCAAACCCTGAATCCTGGAGAGTGTTCAGAGTAGAGTGGCTCCAGCATGGAGAGGAGATACAGCTCTCCTCTGACACGTCTGCTCTATGACTCTCTGTCTGAGGTGACTCTGCAGCTTTTGATGATTTACATTAATATAACTCGTGTTTGATTCATTGACATTATGCTCTCTGGTTTTTACCCCTAGCTTTGTCACATGTTGATTCAAATAAAAATGCAAAAAACACAATATTTCTTGTTATATTTTCCAATCATGTCAAATCTGATTCTCTTTCTACCAATGAGTATATCAAACATATGTAATCTTCATTACACAAGTTTCATCACCATTGTGAATGAAGGCTTAAAGCTATGGCGTGTATCTCTGAATGAGCAAAGTGTTGGTTGTGTGGATGTTGTTGTAAAGTGTGTTCACTGTATCCAGTGGACCAGTGCCAGTCATAGAGCCACTGCTGCTGTAATGACCCATGTGTGTCAGACTGACTTTATATCAGTTCATCAAATAGAAGTTCAGGGCGATGTACAGGATTCTGCAGATACCAACTTATAAACATGTAAAAGTACATTTCAATAGACATTCAGTATCTCCCACCAAGGCATAGGTACCCTTGCAGTGAGTGGGGGAAACAGTAACATATTCATAATGTCTGTCTATGAGTCAAAGACCAAACCGACATCGCTAAAAGATATGTTTCATTCAACGTTTTCTGTGAGCACTGAGCAGTGAACTGTAGCTATTCAAAAATGTCCAGTTTTAGCTGATGTGCACCTGTGTCTCTTGAGTGACAGAAAGTTAGTGGAAATGTAGGGCTGAGGTTTTCAGAAGAGTCTCTGGAGATTCCAGTGAAAGCAGCATGTGAGCATGTCTCCATACCAGCTCAATGGCGCCCTCTTGTGTCTCACTAACGCCGTTTCAACAAAGAGTGATTCTATGAACTGATCTCTGTTCACCTCCATCTTTAATAGTAGCTTAGAGCCTCAGTAGTAGTTAGCATGTTGTTGGGTTAGCCTGGTAGCAGACGGAGGCTGGTGTTTAGCGGTTGTTCCTCATGGCTTCCTTTGCTGCCAGGATGAGGGCTGTGAGGGTGGACCGAGGCTTGGCCATCTCCAGGAACAGAGGCTGCAGAACAACAGCGTTGGTTACCGTCACAGAGAAAACACACTCTTGTGTTTCCACCAGTGAACCGTAGCAAAGATGTGTCTGGGAGATGTTGTAGTTCAAGCCTATAAGGCATGTGAATAAATGGTTTGGTTGGACACACACACAAACACACAGTCACACACAGACACGCACACACACACACACACACACACACACACACACACACACACACACACACACACACACACACACACACACACAGACATGCATTTCAACATACACACTACACACACACACACACACACACACACACACACACACACACACACACACACACACACACACACACACACGCGCACACACACACACACACACACACACACACACACACACACACACTCACACACACACACACACACACACACTCACACACACACACACACACACACACACACACACACACACACACACACACTCTCACACACACACACACACACACACACACACACACACACACACACATATGCCCTCCCTCACCTAATTTTAAATGTTCAGACTGTGCTTGGTACAGACTGCTGTGCTCTCCATTGGTATCATTATGACCTCAGAGAGGAGAGTCCAAGATGGATCCTTTGTGATTAAACTGCTCAATGAAGAGTAAGGTGGTGTTGTAGTGTGGAACTATCAAGAAGAGATTCAGTAGAGCACGGTGCATTGTGGAGTTACCAGGCTGACCAGGCCCTCCACATGGGCTGGGGAGAGCCTTCAGCACCCCGGAGGTGGGACTGGGGGAGGACATGCACCCACTTATATGACTCACCTGCAACTGTGCACTAATAAGACTCAAGAGAGAGAGAGAGAGAGAGAGAGAGAGAGAGAGAGAGAGAGAGAGCGAGAGCGAAAGAGAGAGAGAGAGAGAGAGAGAGAGAGAGAGAGAGAGAGAGAGAGAGAGAGAGAGAGAGAGAGAGAGAGAAAGAGAGGGTAGTTGTATCTATGATGTAGTAGTAGAGATAGTAGTATGACATATGTTTGAGTTGTAATGTAATACGGGGTAGTTGAAGTAGTAGTTGTATGTTTACTAATGCTGAGGAATCTAATGCTGGCTCTTGGTTGAGGCCCCTGGTTAGAGCCAGCTCTGTGCTCAGCGCTCTGTGTCAGAGTCTCTTCCCCCTCAGCAGCTGCAGCAGGTTCCTGCTGTAACAGCTCAGTGTCTACGCAGTGTGACTGAGGGAGGTTTTTGTACGGCTCTCAATCACTGTGTGAACACATAGCCTCCAGGTTCACTCTGACAGTGATAAACTGCTGCATCTTCACGCTGGGCGCCGTTGATGGTCAGAGAGAAGTCAGTGCTGCTTCCACTGCCATTAAACCGAGCTGGTGTTGGTGATACAAGTTGGTTTACTACTTTCATGATGAGATTGGGGGCTTCTCCAGGTTTCTGTTGGTACCAGTTTAGACGCTGACCATAAATATCACTCCAAACGGCTGTGTTGGTTTTACAGGTCAGAGTGACTGTGGATCCTGGAGTTACGGACACTACTGGTGTCTGAGTCACAGTCAGCTGACTGCTGGTTCCTGTTGAAAACAAACAAACCAAACATAGAGTTATCCAATAGAAAACACAATCAAACAGAGAAGGGTGGTCCACATTTTGACTGAGTGGAATGAACCAACCTGTTAAGGATCCACAGACCACTGTCCAGAAAAGGAGGGTGAGGTGATTCATGGTTGCTACGGTGTCTGGGGTGTTGAGTGACAGCTCAGAGTCCTGCAGTGTTGAACTCAGAGGACTTTAAACCCTCTCAGAACCCCAGTTTCAGCTGAGCATGCAAAGCTTCCTCTATATGGAAATGACCTGTTTCCACTCATCAGACTGGGGGTGAGAGTGACTGCAGACATTCAGGACCGCTGTATCTCTTCTACATTCATACTTTTGGATTACAGATTCAGTTTTTCTGTAAACTATTGGAATTTAAAATGTGTTACATTTTCTCTGGTTGAATTGATCTGGGTTTGTATGAAATCCATTAATTTTATTATTTTGTGGAAATTTATTCTCATAACATTACTAAAACTAGAATAATAGATAATAATTTATTGTTCAGTTTTTAATAAATGCATGATTATAACATTGTCTTGAGGTTTTTTAATGAGTCAAATTATTGGATTAATGTTAAAGCAATTCACTGTTTGTTAGTGATCCTTCAACTATTTTATGAAAATATATGTTGAATAAATACATTTCTTTATTCCATGTACATTCAAACAATTGATAGAAATTAATAATAATTATTTCAGCAAATCAAATATTGAATAATTCAGATATTTTTGTAAAAAAGCGAGTGTTTGTGTGATAGTAAGATGAGTCTTATGCGGGTGGTTTTTGTACAGCCTCTTAACGAGTTTGTATCACTGTGGTACACTTTTGGTGGAGGCACCAAACTCATCGTTGACTGTAAGTACAAGGACACTTTTTTGTATCTGACACAGTACTAACTTAGAAAACTACCTTTTGATTAACTTACATGGAAAGATCAGTAGATATTCTTTATTTTTAACTAATTTTATTTTTCGTAGGATAGGCTAGTCAGGTTCTGTTTTAACATCAAAAAATGCAGTCATCATTTAATGAATATAATATTATATCCGTATTGTGCTTATAATATCCTGTTTAGAGTTTTCTTGCAAAATCTGAAATATAAAATATAAAAAAAAAGGAAGTGAAAGAAATATTTATAAAGATGGCAACCTGGCAGTTGAAATGTGTCATGAATAAGATTGTATACATTTCCACTCTACAATAAACGACATTTCTTGATGAATGCTGTTGTTCCCTTCCCTCTGTGATGTTGAGCCTGTTGTCCACTCCTCTCTCTCTCTTCCAGTGGGAGTGGTGCAGCCCACGCTGAGCGTCCTCCCTCCCTCCAGAGTGGAGCTGGAGCAGGGCAGTGCTACACTAGTGTGTGTGGCCAGTGGGGGCTTCCCCTCAGACTGGAAGCTTGGCTGGAAGGTGGGGGGCAGCAGCAGGTCTGTGGGGGTGTCCGATAGCCTGGGGGTCCTGGGGAAAGATGGCCACTACAGCTGGACCAGCACCATGACCCTCCCTGCAGACCAGTGGAGGAAGGCGTGCTCAGTGAGCTGTGAGGCCAGTAAGAATGGCCAGACGCAGCCTGTCACTCAAACCCTGAATCCTGACCAGTGTTCAGAGTAGAGAGGCTCCAGCATGGAAGTACTGGAGGATACAGATCTCCTCTAACACGTCTGCTTATAGTCTCTCTGTCTGAGGTGGCACCGCAGCTTTTGATGATTTACATTAATATAACACGTCTTTGATTCATTAACATGATGCTCTCTGGATTTTACCCCTTGCTTGTGTTGGTCACATGTTGAACATTTAATAAAGATTTAAAGAATAAATTCTTTCTTGTCATCATTAACTATCATTTATCTTCTGCATTTTCGAATTAATGTGGCTTCTAATGAGCAAATAAAACCTCTGCCATCTTCATCAAACAAATTTACCCACCATTTTAAAAGAAGTCGGTGTGTTTCTCTGAATGAGCAAAGTGTTGGTTGTGGGGATGTCGTTCTAAAGTGTGTTCACTGTATTCAGTGGACCAGTGTCAGTCATAGAGCCACTGCTGCTCACTGTCAGACTGACTTCTGTCACTTCATATAATAATAGTTCAGAGAGATGTCCAGATTTCTGCAGATACCAACTTAGAAACATGTAAAAGTAGGTCTCAAAAGACATTCAGGTTCTCCCACCCTGACATAAGAACCCTAGCAGGATGAGTGGGGGAAACAGTAACATATTCACAATGTCCGTCTATGAGTCAGACCAAACCGACGTCGCAAGGAAATGTGTATTTTTAACGTATTCTGTGAGCAGTGATGTGTAGCCATTCAAATGATGT
The DNA here is from genome assembly GCF_031168955.1 of Gadus macrocephalus. Lineage (NCBI taxonomy): Eukaryota > Metazoa > Chordata > Actinopteri > Gadiformes > Gadidae > Gadus > Gadus macrocephalus. Next base: position 16,548,997 of record NC_082386.1, read on the forward strand.
CAATTTTTAGCGGATCTGCACCTGTGTCTCTTGAGTGGCAGAAAGTCAGTGGAAATATAGGGCTGAGGTTTTCAAGGAGTCTCTGGAGATTCCGGTGAAAGCAGTATGTGCGCATTTCTCCATACTAGCTCAATGGCGCCCTCTAATGTCCGAACTACGCGATTACGATAAAGACTGGTTCCATGAACTCCACTATCTTCAGGTTTTATTTAATAAATAGCTGGGTGGCTTCAATCCATTCATAATACTTATAATAAGAAAGTCGTTCCACTCATCAGGACGCAAGCTGCTTTAAATGTGGGTGACAAAGAACGAAAAAACGTCAAATATTATATTTTGAAACAATGTAAACAATAAATAAACAAATAAATAAGAAAAGATCATGTTCCAAATTCCAGGCCAAGTAAGTGGGTCTTCAGGCTGCTTTAAAAAAACGCAGATGGATCCAGCGTTGAGGATCTCGAGTTCCACAGAGTGGGGGCAGCCACCCTAAAGGCTCTGTCCATAGCTGAAGTCCCTAACCCGGGGGGGGGGGGGGGGGGGGGGGGGGGGGGGGGGGTAAAGCAGTCCGTGGTCTGAGGGACGGAGATTCTGGGAGGGGGAGTAGGGTCTGAGGAGCTGAGAGAGGAGAGGGGGCTAGAGGGACTGGGGGGTGAGGAAGAGGAGGAGGAGGAGGAGGAGGAGGAGGAGGAGGAGGAGGAGGAGGAGGAGGAGGAGGTGGAGGTGGAGGAGGAGGAGGAGGAGGAGGAGGAGGAGGAGGAGGAGGAGGAGGAGGTGCTACAGGACCTTAATGGTAGCCAGTGGAGGTGGATGAGGGGTGGGGGGGGGGGATTGGTACACTGGAGCCGATCCAGGGCTCTGTGGGGACCCCCCAGTGGGACTCCATGACCCCCGTCCAGAGGGGAGGTGATGAAGGCGTGGATGAGGGTCTCTACCACGGGGGCAGTGAGGGACGGCCCGAGTCTGGACATGTTTCTGAGGGGGTCCAATGCCTATCTGTTGATGGACTCCATGTGGGGAACCAGTGATAGGGATGAGTCTGGGACCCCCCCAGGTTGGGGACTGGAGAGAAGGGGCAGACGGAGCAGCCGTCCATGGAAGGACCAGATCCCCGACCTTCTGGGGCCTGGGGGGCCCCAACCAGGACTCTGTCTTCTTACTGCTGAGGTGTGACTGGGGGGGGGGGGGGGGGGGGCTGATGTAATATGATGAAGTTGAGGTTGTAGTTGCATTCGACATGTTGAAGTATTAGTTGTATGTAATACGTGGTAGTTCAAGTAGTAGTTGCATAATGGTAGTTGAGGTAGAAGTTGTATGTAATATGTGGTAGTTGAGGTACTAGTTGTATTAAAACATGGTAGTTGAGGTAATAGTTTATGTGATATGTGGTAGTTGAGGTAGTACTTGTATGTTTAATGATGCTGAGGAATCTAATGCTGGCTCTTGGTTGAGGCCCCTGGTTAGAGCCAGCTCTGTGCTCAGCGCTCTGTGTCAGAGTCTCTTCCCCCTCAGCAGCTGCAGCAGGTTCCTGCTGTAACAGCTCAGTGTCTACGCAGTGTGACTGAGGGAGGTTTTTGTACGGCTCTCAATCACTGTGTGAACACCCAGACACTGTTAAGATGGTGTTCACTCTGACAGTGATAAACTGCTGCATCTTCACGCTGGGCGCTGTTGATGGTCAGAGAGAAGTCAGTGCTGCGTCCACTGCCACTAAACCGAGCTGGTGTTGGTGATACAAGTTGGTTTACAAATTTTATGATGAGCTTTGGGGCTTCTCCAGGTTTCTGTTTGTACCAGTGTAGAACATTATTGTTGTACACCGCTGGGTTGCTTTTACAGGTCAGAGTGACTGTGGATCCTGGAGTAAAGGACACTACTGGTGTCTGAGTCACAGTCACCTGACTGCTGGTTCCTGTAGGAAACAAATCAACCAAACATTGAGTTATCCAATAGAAAACACAAGCAAACAAAGAAGGGTGGTCCAAATTTTGACTGAGTGGAATGAACCAACCTGTTAAGGATCCACAGACCACTGTCCAGAAAAGGAGGGTGAGAGGATTCATGGTTGCCACGGTTTCTGGGGTGTTTAGTGACAGCTCTGAGTCCTGCAGTGTTGAACTCATAGGACTTTAAACCCTCTCAGAACCCCAGTTTCAGCTGAGCATGCAAAGCTTCCTCTGTATGGAAATGACCTGTTTCCACTCATCAGACCGGGGGTGAGAGTGACTGCAGACATTCTGGGAGGACCGCTGTATCTCTTCTACATTCACACTATTGGAATACAAATTCAGATATGCTGGAAACTATTGGAATTCATAATGTATAACATTTTTTGTTATTAATTCGGTCTTGGTTTGTATGAAATCCTTTAACTTTCTTATTTGTTTGAAAATAATGTTGTTACATTATTATTACCTAAAACCAGAATAATAGATGCAAATATATTGTTCTGTTCATAATAAATGCATGATTATAACATTGGCTTGAAGGTTTATTGTTAAGTCAATTAATAGACTTGTGTTAAAATAAACCGTTTGTAATTGAGCTTTAAAAATCTTATGAAAATGAATACATGATAAACGTTTTTCGTTAAATACATTAAATATACATTCAAGCAATTCATATATATTAATAATAATTTATCCAGTGAATCAAGTATTGACTAATTCATACATTTTAGTGAAAAGCAAGTGTTTGTGTGTCAGTAAGATGAGTCTTTAAAGTGCGGGAGGTTTTTGTACAGCCTCTTAATGGGTTTGTATCACTGTGGTTCACTTTTGGTGGAGGCACACAACTCATCATTGATTGTAAGTACAAGGACAATTTTCTTCCACTGGCATATTTAACTTTCCTTAAATTGTATTAAGCGTGAAAATCTTAATATTTTTACTTTTCTATAGTATTAATTTCTTGTTTTTTTCGGAAGATAAGCTGAGGACAACGTGAAAATATATTGTCGTACAGAGTTCTGTCTTTTAATTTAAACTGAATATGTAATACAATATAATGAATTTCATGAAAGACTTCATTATTGCTTCGGCATTATTATTTTATTTAATTGGTAATTGAGTCACCTTTAAGTTTGAAGAAATTCAAACTTGTGTAAAGTCGATTAGTGTTAACCCTATAAAATGCTATATTTTGATGTTCAATCATTTGAAGTATGAACATGAAATCATTGTTTTCAATGTAGATATTTTAAACCAAATGGGTTCCTTCCTCTTTAATGTCACCAACTGCTGGTGCCTGTCCCTTTCCTCTGTGCTCCTATGAGGCTGATGTTAACTGAGCCTGTTGTCCACTCCTCTCTCTCTCTTCCAGTGGGAGTGGTGCAGCCCACGCTGAGCGTCCTCCCTCCCTCCAGAGTGGAGCTGGAGCTGGGCAGTGCTACACTAGTGTGTATGGCCAGTGGGGGCTTTCCCTCAGACTGGAAGCTTGGCTGGAAGGTGGGGGGCAGCAGTAGGTCTGGGGGGGTGTCTGATAGCCTGGGGGTCGTGGGGAAAGATGGCCACTACAGCTGGAGCAGCACCTTGACCCTCCCTGCAGACCAGTGGAGGAAGGCGGGCTCAGTGAGCTGTGAGGCCAGTAAGAATGGCCAGACGCAGCCTGTCACTCAAACCCTGAATCCTGGAGAGTGTTCAGAGTAGAGAGGCTCCAGCATGGAAGAATTGTAGAATACAGATCTCTTCTGACACGTCTGCTCAATGACCCTCAGTCTCAGTTGGCCCTGCAGCTTTTGATGAATTACATTAATATAACGTGTCTTCTAATCAATAACATGATGCTCTCTGGATTTTACCCCTTGCTTGTGTTGGTCACCTGTTGAACATTTAATAAAGATGTAAAGAATCGATCCTTTCTTGTCATCATTTGCTATCATTTATATTTTGTATTTCCAAATTAATGTGGATTCTAATAAGCATATGAAACCTCTGCCATCTTTATCAAACATATTTCCTCACCATTTTGAAAGAAGGGTTAAGTCTATGGTGTGTATCTCTGAAGGAGCAAAGTGTTGGTTTTGGGGATTTCCTTGGAAAGTGTGTTCACTGTATCCAGTGGACCAGGGTCAGTCATAGAGCCACTGCTGCTGAAATGACCCTTGAGTGTCAGACTCACTTTCTGTCACTTCATATAATAGTAGGTCAGAGAGATGTTCCGGTTTTTGCAGATACAAACTCAGAAACTGGTAAAAATACGTCTCAAAATACATTTAGTATCCCTCAACAGGACATAATAACCCTAGCATACTGAGTGGTAGAAACAGTAACATATTAATAATGTCTGTCTATGAGTTACAGACCATACCGACAACGCTAAAAAATGTGTTTCTTTAAACGTATTCTGTGAGCAGTGAGCTGTAGCTATTCAAATGATGTCCAGTTTTAGCTGATGTGCATCTGTGTCTCTTGAGTGACAGAGAGTCAGTGGAAATGTAGGGCTGAGACTTTCAGAAGAGTCTCTGGAGTATCCAGCGAAAGCAGTATGTATACATGTCTCCATACCAGCTCAATGGCGTCCTCTTGTACCAAACCAAGGCCATTACAGTAAAGACTGATTCCCTGAACTCCACCATCTACAGGCTTGATTCTATTCATAGTAATATTGAAAAAGTCGTTCCTTTCATTAGGACCCAAGCTGCTTTACATGTGGGCGAAAAAAAAAAAAAAAATGAAATATTATATTTTAAAACAATCAAAACAATAAATAAACAAATAAATAAGGCCATTTAATGTGTCTAAGTTGAGGTTGTAGATGCATTCATTATGTTGAAGTTTTAGTTGTATGTAATATGTGGTAGTTCAATTAGCAGTTGTATGTAAAATCTTGTAGTTGTGGTAGTAGCGTGTAATATCTTGTAGTTGAGGTAGTAGCGTGTAATATCTTGTAGTTGAGGTAGTAGTGTGTAATATCTTGTAGTTGAGGTAGTAGTTGTATGATATTTGTGGTAGTTGAGGTAGTCGTTCTATTTAGTAGTTGACATAGTAGTTGTATGTCATACGTGGTAGATTAAATAGTAGTGTGTAAGACGTGATAGTTGAGGTAGTAGTTGTATGTAATACGTGACAGTTGAAGTAGTAGTTGTATGTAATACGTAGTAGTTGAGGTAGTACTTGTATGTTTAATAATGCTGAGGAATCTAATGCTGGCCCTTGGTTGAGGCCCCTGGTTAGAGCCAGCTCTGTGCTCAGCGCTCTGTGTCAGAGTCTCTTCCCCCTCAGCAGCTGCAGCAGGTTCCTGCTGTAACAGCTCAGTGTCTACGCAGTGTGACTGAGGGAGGTTTTTGTACGGCTCTCAATCACTGTGTGAACACACCGCCACTATGGAGACTCTGACAGTGATAAACTGCTGCATCTTCACGCTGGGCGCCGGTGATGGTCAGAGAGAAGTCAGTGCTGCTTCCACTGCCACTAAACCGAGCTGGTGTTGATGATTCACGTGTACTGACACGTGTTATTAGGAGCTTGGGTTCTTCTCCAGGTTTCTGTTGATACCAGAATATAAAATCATTGTTGTAAACCGCTGTGTTGGTTTTACAGGTCAGAGTGACTGTGGATCCTGGAGCAACGGACACTACTGGTGTCTGAGTCACAGTCACCTGACTGCTGGTTCCTGTAGAAAACAAACAAACCAAACATTGAGTTATCCAATAGAAAACACATCAAACAGAGAAGGGTGGTCCACATCTTGACTGAGTAGAATGAACCAACCTGTTAAGGATCCACAGACCACTGTCCAGAAAAGGAGGGTGAGGTGATTCATGGTTGCCACGGTTTCTGGGGTGTTGAGTGACAGCTCTGAGTCCTGCAGTGTTGAACTCAGAGGACTTTAAACCCTCTCAGAACCCCAGTTTCAGCTGAGCATGCAAAGCTTGCTCTATATGGAAATGACCTGTTTCCACTCATCAGACGGGGGTGAGAGTGACTGCAGACATTCTGGGAGGACCGCTGTATCTCTTCTACATTCACACTTTTGGATTACTAATTCAGATTTACTCTAAACTATTGGAATTTAAAATGCATATCATTTTATCCGGTTGAAGCCGATCTTGGTTTGTATGAAATCCTTTAACTTTCCATTTGTTTGAATTAGAAATTGTCATTACATTATTACCTGAACCCAGAATAATAGATAAAAACATATTGTTCTGTATATATTAAATGCATGGATTTAACATTGGCTTGAAGGTTTTTTATTAAGTCAAATTAATAGACAATAAACCGTTTGTAAGTGAGCCTTAAAAATGTTATGAAAATAAATGAATGATGAATATATTTCATTAAATTACGATACATTCATACAATTAATATATTTTAATTATTATATTTCCAGTGAATCAAATATTGACTAATTCATAGATTCTAGTGAGTAGCCAGTGTTTGTGTGTCAGTGAGAGCAGTCTTTAATGTGCGGGAGGTTTTTGTACAGCCTCTTAATGGGTTTGTATCACTGTGGTGGACTTTTGGTGGAGGCACCAAACTCATCGTTGACTGTAAGTACAAGGACACTTTTCTGTGCCCGGCATATTCAACTTTCTCTAAATATAATTGAGCGTGATAATCTTATCTTTTGGAACTTTCTATATTTTTAATTTCTTGGTTTATTTTAACGATAAGCTGAGGACAAAGTGTAAATATATTGTGGTACAGAGTTCTGTCTTTTAAATTACACTGCATATGTAACATATGTTCTACAATATAATGTATTTCATGAAAGACCACATTATTGCTGTGGCATTATTCATTTATTGAATTGGTAAATCAGTCACATTTAAGTTTGAAGAAATTCACACTTGTCGATTAATGTTAACCCAATAAAATGCTAAATTTGGAAGTTCAATCATTTTAAATATAAACATGTTGTTACCGTTATTATGAAGAGATTTTAAACACAATGGTTTCCTCTGTAATATCACCAACTGCTGGTGAACAGGAAGCTGTCCCTTCCCTCTGTGCTCCTATGAGGCTGATGTTAACTGAGCCTGTCGTCCACTCCTCTCTCTCTCTTCCAGTGGGAGTGGTGCAGCCCACGCTGAGCGTCCTCCCTCCCTCCAGAGTGGAGCTGGAGCTGGGCAGTGCTACACTAGTGTGTATGGCCAGTGGGGGCTTTCCCTCAGACTGGAAGCTTGGCTGGAAGGTGGGGGGCAGCAGTAGGTCTGGGGGGGTGTCTGATAGCCTGGGGGTCGTGGGGAAAGATGGCCACTACAGCTGGAGCAGCACCTTGACCCTCCCTGCAGACCAGTGGAGGAAGGCGGGCTCAGTGAGCTGTGAGGCCAGTAAGAATGGCCAGACGCAGCCTGTCACTCAAACCCTGAATCCTGGAGAGTGTTCAGAGTAGAGAGGCTCCAGCATGGAAGAATTGTAGAATACAGATCTCTTCTGACACGTCTGCTCAATGACCCTCAGTCTCAGTTGGCCCTGCAGCTTTTGATGAATTACATTAATATAACGTGTCTTCTAATCAATAACATGATGCTCTCTGGATTTTACCCCTTGCTTGTGTTGGTCACCTGTTGAACATTTAATAAAGATGTAAAGAATCAATCCTTTCTTGTCATCATTTGCTATCATTTATATTTTGTATTTCCAAATTAATGTGGATTCTAATAAGCATATGAAACCTCTGCCATCTTTATCAAACATATTTCCTCACCATTTTGAAAGAAGGGTTAAGTCTATGGTGTGTATCTCTGAAGGAGCAAAGTGTTGGTTTTGGGGATTTCCTTGGAAAGTGTGTTCACTGTATCCAGTGGACCAGGGTCAGTCATAGAGCCACTGCTGCTGAAATGACCCTTGAGTGTCAGACTCACTTTCTGTCACTTCATATAATAGTAGGTCAGAGAGATGTTCCGGTTTTTGCAGATACAAACTCAGAAACTGGTAAAAATACGTCTCAAAATACATTTAGTATCTCTCAACAGGACATAATAACCCTAGCATACTGAGTGGTAGAAACAGTAACATATTAATAATGTCTGTCTATGAGTTACAGACCATACCGACAACGCTAAAAAATGTGTTTCTTTAAACGTATTCTGTGAGCAGTGAGCTGTAGCTATTCAAATGATGTCCAGTTTTAGCTGATGTGCATCTGTGTCTCTTGAGTGACAGAGAGTCAGTGGAAATGTAGGGCTGAGACTTTCAGAAGAGTCTCTGGAGTATCCAGCGAAAGCAGTATGTATACATGTCTCCATACCAGCTCAATGGCGTCCTCTTGTACCAAACCAAGGCCATTACAGTAAAGACTGATTCCCTGAACTCCACCATCTACAGGCTTGATTCTATTCATAGTAATATTGAAAAAGTCGTTCCTTTCATTAGGACCCAAGCTGCTTTACATGTGGGCGAAAAAAAAAAAAAAAATGAAATATTATATTTTAAAACAATCAAAACAATAAATAAACAAATAAATAAGGCCATTTAATGTGTCTAAGTTGAGGTTGTAGATGCATTCATTATGTTGAAGTTTTAGTTGTATGTAATATGTGGTAGTTCAATTAGCAGTTGTATGTAATATCTTGTAGTTGTGGTAGTAGCGTGTAATATCTTGTAGTTGAGGTAGTAGCGTGTAATATCTTGTAGTTGAGGTAGTAGTGTGTAATATCTTGTAGTTGAGGTAGTAGTTGTATGATATTTGTGGTAGTTGAGGTAGTCGTTCTATTTAGTAGTTGACATAGTAGTTGTATGTCATACGTGGTAGATTAAATAGTAGTGTGTAAGACGTGATAGTTGAGGTAGTAGTTGTATGTAATACGTGACAGTTGAAGTAGTAGTTGTATGTAATACGTAGTAGTTGAGGTAGTACTTGTATGTTTAATAATGCTGAGGAATCTAATGCTGGCCCTTGGTTGAGGCCCCTGGTTAGAGCCAGCTCTGTGCTCAGCGCTCTGTGTCAGAGTCTCTTCCCCCTCAGCAGCTGCAGCAGGTTCCTGCTGTAACAGCTCAGTGTCTACGCAGTGTGACTGAGGGAGGTTTTTGTACGGCTCTCAATCACTGTGTGAACACACCGCCACTATGGTAACTCTGACAGTGATAAACTGCTGCATCTTCACGCTGGGCGCCGTTGATGGTCAGAGAGAAGTCAGTGCTGCTTCCACTGCCACTAAACCGAGCCGGTGTTGGTGATACAAGCTGGTTTGCATATTTTATGAAGAGCTTGGGGTTTGTTTTACAGGTCATCTATCCAGGTACTGGAGGATAGATCTCCTCTGACACGTCTGCTTTATCTCTCTCTGTCCAAGGTGGCACTATAGCTTTTGTTGAATTACATTGAAACAACACGTGTTTGATTCATTATCATTATTCTCTCTCGTTTTTACCCCTTGCTTGGATTTGTCACTCGTTGAACATTTAATAAAAACGCAAAAAGTACAATATTTCTTGTGATATTTTCCAATCGTGTAACTGCTGTGTCTGTGGATTAATCCTTACACCAATGAGTATATCCAATAAAGGTTATCTTGATTAGACCAGCTTCATCACCATTTTGAATGAAGGCTTAAAGGTATGGTGTGTATCTCTGAATGAGCAAAGTGTTGGTTGTGTGAATGTCGTTGTGAAGTGTGTTCAGTGTATCCAGTGGACCAGTGTCAGTCATAGAGCCACTGCTGCTGCAATGACCCATGTGTGTCAGACTGACTTTCTGTCACTTCATGTAATAGAAGTCCAGAGAAATGTCCAGGTTTCTGCAGACACCATCTTGTAAACATGTAAATGTATGTCTCAAGAGACAATCAGTATATCCCACACAGACCTTAGAACCCCTAGCATGCTGAGTGGGGGAAACAGTAACATATTCATAATGTCTGTCTATGAGTCAAAGAACAAACCGACATCGCTCAAAGATGTGTTTCTTTAAACGTATTCTGTGAGCAGTGAACCGTAGCTATTCAAATGATGTCCAGTTTTAGCAGATGTGCACCTGTGTCTCTTGAGTGACAGAAAGTCAGTGGAAATGTAGGGCTGAGACTTTCAGAAGAGTCTCTGGAGAATCCAGTGGAAGCAGTATGTGCGTATGTATTAATACCAGCTCATTGGTACCCTCTAGTGTCAAACCAACGCATTTACATAAAAACTGATTCCACGAACCCCACCGTCTACTGGTTTAAATCAACATATTGCAGGCTAGATTCTATCCATAATAATAAAAATAAAGTTGTTCCTTTTATCAGGACCCAAGCTGGTTTAAATGTTGGGGACACAGAACAAAAAAATATGAAATATTATATTTTAAAACAATCAAAACAATAAATAAATGAATCAATAAGAAAAGATCATGTTCCAAAGTCCAGGCCCAGTAAGTGGGTCTTCAGGCAGCTTGTGAAAGCGCAGATGGGTCCAGCGTTGAGGATCTCCCGGGGAGCGAGTTCCACAGAGTGGGGGCAGCCACCCTAAAGGCTCTGTCCATAGCTGAAGTCCCTAACCCGGGGTGGGGGGGTGGGGGGGTAAAGCAGTCCGTGGTCTGAGGGACGGGGAGTAGGGTCTGAGGAGCTGTGAGAGGAGCGGGGGCTAGAGGGACTGGGGGGTGAGGAAGAGGAGGAGGAGGAGGAGGAGGAGGAGGAGGAGGAGGAGGAGGGGGAGGAGGAGGAGGAGGAGGAGGAGGAGGAGGAGGAGGTGCTACTGGACCCCTATGGGAGCCGGTGGAGGTGGATGAGGGGGGGGGGGGGAGGGGATTGGTATACTGGAGCCAATCCAGGGCTCTGTGGGGACCCCCCAGTGGGACTCCAAGACCCCCGTCCAGAGGGGAGGTGATGAAGGCGTGGATGAGGGTCTCTACCACGGGGGCAGTGAGGGACGGCCCCAGTCTGGACATGTTTCTGAGGGGGTCCAATGCCTCTCTGTTGATGGACTCCATGTGGGGAACCAGTGATAGGGATGAGTCTGGGACCCCCCCAGGGTGGGGACTGGAGAGAAGGGGCAGACGGAGCAGCCGTCCATGGAAGGACCAGACCCCCGACCTTCTGGGGCCTTGGGGGCCCCAACCGGGACTCTGTCTTCTTACTGCTGAGGTGTGACTGGGGGGGGGGTGGGGGGGGTGGGGGGGAGGGGGGGTAAATGTAATGTATGGACGTTGAGGTTGTAGTTGTTTTCAATATGTTGACATTTGAGTTGTATGCAAAGTATTGTAGTTGAGGTAGTAGTTGTATATATACAATTGTGCTTGAGGTAGTAGTTGTATCTAATAAGTGGTAGTTGAGGTGGTAGTTGTATGTAACACGTGGTAGTTGAGGTAGTGCTTGAATGTTTAATAATGCTGAGGAATCTAATGCTGGCTCTTGGTGGAGGCCCCTGGTTAGAGCCAGCTCTGTGCTCAGCGCTCTGTGTCAGAGTCTCTTCCCCCTCAGCAGCTGCAGCAGGTTCCTGCTGTAACAGCTCAGTGTCTACGCAGTGTGACTGAGGGAGGTTTTTGTACGGCTCTCAATCACTGTGTGAACACCCAGACACTGTTAGGATAGTGGAAGCTCTGACAGTGATAAACTGCTGCATCTTCACGCTGGGCGCCGTTGATGGTCAGAGAGAAGTCAGTGCTGCTTCCACTGCCACTAAACCGAGCTGGTGTTGGTGATACAAGTTGGTTTACAAATTTTACGATGAGCTTGGGGGCTTCTCCATGTTTCTGTTGGTACCAGTTTAGATACTGATTAGTACTATATGTGTAAACTGCTGGGTTTGTTTTACAGGTCAGAGTGACTGTGGATCCTGGAGCAACGGACACTACTGGTGTCTGGGTCACAGTCACCTGACTGCTGGTTCCTGTAGAAAACAAACAAACCAAACATTGAGTTATCCAATAGAAAACACAAGCAAACAGAGAAGGGTGGTCCACATTTAGACTGAGTGGAATGAACCAACCTGTTAAGGATCCACAGACCACTGTCCAGAAAAGGAGGGTGAGGTGATTCATGGTTGCCACGGTTTCTGGGGTGTTGAGTGACAGCTCAGAGTCCTGCAGTGTTGAACTCAGAGGACTTTAAACCCTCTCAGAACCCCAGTTTCAGCTGAGCATGCAAAGCTTCCTCTATATGGAAATGACCTGTTTCCACTCATCAGACGGGGGGTGAGAGTGACTGCAGACATTCTGGGAGGACCGCTGTATCTCTTCTACATTCACACCATTGGAATAAAATTTGATTTGGTGTAAACAATTGGAATTGGAATCTATAACGTTTTTTCTTGTTAATTCGATCTTGGTTTGTATGAAATTCATCAATTTTCAAAATTGTGCAGGCTATAAAAAAGTTACTCATTACAGCGGAACCTAAAATGCTATAATAAATAAAAACATAATTTTTTGGAATTAAATGCATGTTTATTACATCCATTCTTTCATTTTGGAAAGTCTAACAAGTTCAATTTGTGGACTGGTTTGGCTCGTTTATTTGTTCGGTTTGATTGTGAGACACCAAAGATTGTTTTTAAACATTATATATTTTTTTAAATCTACTAATTCGATCTAAAGTAGAAAAAACAATAGCTGTAGAGAGTAAAATATTGAATAATTAATAGATTTCTGTGAAAAACGAGTGTTTGTGTCAGTGAGATGAGTCTTTAATGTGCGGGAGGTTTTTGTACAGCCTCTTAATGCGTTTGTATCACTGTGGTGGACTTTTGGTGGAGGCACCAAACTCATCGTTGACTGTAAGTACAAGGACACTTTTCTGTATCTGTCATAGTACTAACTTTTGTCTAACTTACCTGTAAAGATATATATACATTTCCTTTTTAACTTTAATTTGAATTTTTTTCTTAAGAAAGGTTAATGACAGTGTAAACATTTTTCTCTGATGGAGTTCAGTCATTAAATGTTATTGTTTATAGTGTTTTTCAAATGCTTTCTTTATTGTGAGAATTCATAATTTATTACAAATGTAATTGAGTTACTTTGAACTTCATTAATTTGACTAAACAGTTTCGTTCAGTTTCTGTTTCGAAATCTAAAAATGCAGTCATCATTTATTTAATATAATATGTAATCTTGTATTGATGTACTTAAAATATCCAGTTGATAGAATTTTCTTGCTAAATCCGAAATGAAATATAATAAAAAGGAAGTGAACGAAAGACTTATTAAGAAAAGCAACCTGACAGTTGAAATGTGTCATGAATAAGGTTGTATACATTTCCATGTTACAAGAAACAATATTCCTTGATGATTGCTGATGTTCCATTCCCTCTGTGCTCCTATGAGGCTGATGTTAACTGAGCCTGTTGTCCACTCCTCTCTGTCTCTTCCAGTGGGAGTGGTGCAGCCCACGCTGAGCGTCCTCCCTCCCTCCAGAGTGGAGCTGGAGCAGGGCAGTGCTACACTAGTGTGTGTGGCCAGTGGGGGCTTCCCCTCAGACTGGAAGCTTGGCTGGAAGGTGGGGGGCAGCAGCAGGTCTGTGGGGGTGTCCGATAGCCTGGGGGTCCTGGGGAAAGATGGCCACTACAGCTGGACCAGCACCATGACCCTCCCTGCAGACCAGTGGAGGAAGGCGTGCTCAGTGAGCTGTGAGGCCAGTAAGAATGGCCAGACGCAGCCTGTCACTCAAACCCTGAATCCTGACCAGTGTTCAGAGTAGAGAGGCTCCAGCATGGAAGTACTGGAGGATACAGATCTCCTCTAACACGTCTGCTTATAGTCTCTCTGTCTGAGGTGGCACCGCAGCTTTTGATGATTTACATTAATATAACACGTCTTTGATTCATTAACATGATGCTCTCTGGATTTTACCCCTTGCTTGTGTTGGTCACATGTTGAACATTTAATAAAGATTTAAAGAATAAATTCTTTCTTGTCATCATTAACTATCATTTATCTTCTGCATTTTCGAATTAATGTGGCTTCTAATGAGCAAATAAAACCTCTGCCATCTTCATCAAACAAATTTACCCACCATTTTAAAAGAAGTCGGTGTGTATCTCTGAATGAGCAAAGTGTTGGTTGTGGGGATGTCGTTCTAAAGTGTGTTCACTGTATTCAGTGGACCAGTGTCAGTCATAGAGCCACTGCTGCTCACTGTCAGACTGACTTCTGTCACTTCATATAATAATAGTTCAGAGAGATGTCCAGATTTCTGCAGACACCAACTTAGAAACATGTAAAAGTAGGTCTCAAAAGACATTCAGGTTCTCCCACCCTGACATAAGAACCCTAGCAGGATGAGTGGGGGAAACAGTAACATATTCACAATGTCCGTCTATGAGTCAGACCAAACCGACGTCGCAAGGAAATGTGTATTTTGAACGTATTCTGTGAGCAGTGATGTGTAGCCATTCAAATGATGTCAATTTTTAGCGGATCTGCACCTGTGTCTCTTGAGTGGCAGAAAGTCAGTGGAAATATAGGGCTGAGGTTTTCAAGGAGTCTCTGGAGATTCCGGTGAAAGCAGTATGTGCGCATTTCTCCATACTAGCTCAATGGCGCCCTCTAATGTCCGAACTACGCGATTACGATAAAGACTGGTTCCATGAACTCCACTATCTTCAGGTTTTATTTAATAAATAGCTGGGTGGCTTCAATCCATTCATAATACTTATAATAAGAAAGTCGTTCCACTCATCAGGACGCAAGCTGCTTTAAATGTGGGTGACAAAGAACGAAAAAACGTCAAATATTATATTTTGAAACAATGTAAACAATAAATAAACAAATAAATAAGAAAAGATCATGTTCCAAATTCCAGGCCAAGTAAGTGGGTCTTCAGGCTGCTTTAAAAAAACGCAGATGGATCCAGCGTTGAGGATCTCGAGTTCCACAGAGTGGGGGCAGCCACCCTAAAGGCTCTGTCCATAGCTGAAGTCCCTAACCCGGGGGGGGGGACTGTGAGAGGAGCGGGGGCTAGAGGGACTGGGGGGTGAGGTGGAGGAGGTGGAGGAAGAGGACAAGGACGAGGACGAGGACGAGGACGAGGACGAGGAGGACGAGGAGGAGGACGAGGACGAGGAGGACGAGGAGGAGGACGAGGACGAGGATGAGGAGCAGGACGAGGATGAGGAGGAGGACGAGGACGAGGACAAGGACGAGGAGGAGGTGCTACAGGACCTTAATGGTAGCCAGTGGAGGTGGATGAGGGGGGTGGGGGGGGATTGGTACACTGGAGCCGATCCATATAATAGTAGTTCAGAGAGATGTCCAGGTTTCTGCAGATACAATCTCAGAAACATAGAAAATTACGTCCAAAAATAAATTCAGTATCCCTCACCAAGACATAAGAACACTAGCGTGCTGAGTGGGGCAAACATATTCATAATGTCTGTCTATGAGGCAAAGACCAAACCGACATGGCTAAAATATGTGTTTCTTTAAACGTGTTCTGTGAGCAGTGAGCTGCAGCTATTCAAATGATGTCCAGTTTTAGCATATGTGCACGTGTGTCTCTTGAGTGACAGAAAGTCAGTGGAAATGTAGGCCTGAGGTTTTCAGAAGAGTCTCTGGAGAATCCAGTGAAAGCAGCATGTGTGCATGTCTCCATACCAGCCCAACTGCGCCTCTTCTCTCCAACCAACACCATTACGATTAAGTCTGATTCCATGAACTCCACCATCTTCAGGTTTCATGTAATATAAAGCTGGCTCGAATCTATTCATAATAATAATAAGAAAGTCGTTCCTTTCATCAGGACGCAAGCTGCTTCAAATGTGGGTGACAAAGAACAAAAAAATATGAAACATTATATATTAAAACAATCAAAACAGTAAATAAACAAATAAATAAAAAAAGACGTGCCAAAGTCTAGCTTGTGAAAGCGCAGATGGATCCAGCGTTGAGGATCTCCCGGGGAGCGAGTTCCACAGAGTGGGGGCAGCCACCCTAAAGGCTCTGTCCATAGCTGAAGTCCCTAACCCGGGGGGGGGGGGTGGGGGGGTAAAGCAGTCCGTGGTCTGAGGGATTGGGAGTAGGGGCTGAGGAGCTGTGAGAGGAGCGGGGGCTAGAGGGACTGGGGGGTGAGGAAGAGGAGGAGGAGGAGGAGGAGGAGGAGGTGCTACTGGACCCCTATGGGAGCCGGTAGAGGTGGATGAGGGGGGGGGGGGGAGGGGATTGGTATACTGGAGCCAATCCAGGGCTCTGTGGGGACCCCCCAGTGGGACTCCAAGACCCCCGTCCAGAGGGGAGGTGATGAAGGCGTGGATGAGGGTCTCTACCACGGGGGCAGTGAGGGACGGCCCCAGTCTGGACATGTTTCTGAGGGGGTCCAATGCCTCTCTGTTGATGGACTCCATGTGGGGAACCAGTGATAGGGATGAGTCTGGGACCCCCCCAGGGTGGGGACTGGAGAGAAGGGGCAGACGGAGCAGCCGTCCATGGAAGGACCAGACCCCCGACCTTCTGGGGCCTGGGGGGCCCCAACCAGGACTCTGTCTTCTTACTGCTGAGGTGTGACTGGGGGGGGGTGGGGGGGGGGTGGGGGGGAGGGGGGGTAAATGTAATGTATGGACGTTGAGGTTGTAGTTGTTTTCAATATGTTGACATTTGAGTTGTATGCAAAGTATTGTAGTTGAGGTAGTAGTTGTATATATACAATTGTGCTTGAGGTAGTAGTTGTATCTAATAAGTGGTAGTTGAGGTGGTAGTTGTATGTAACACGTGGTAGTTGAGGTAGTGCTTGAATGTTTAATAATGCTGAGGAATCTAATGCTGGCTCTTGGTGGAGGCCCCTGGTTAGAGCCAGCTCTGTGCTCAGCGCTCTGTGTCAGAGTCTCTTCCCCCTCAGCAGCTGCAGCAGGTTCCTGCTGTAACAGCTCAGTGTCTACGCAGTGTGACTGAGGGAGGTTTTTGTACGGCTCTCAATCACTGTGTGAACACACCGCCACTATGGTAACTCTGACAGTGATAAACTGCTGCATCTTCACGCTGGGCGCCGTTGATGGTCAGAGAGAAGTCAGTGCTGCTTCCACTGCCACTAAACCGAGCTGGTGTTGGTGATACAAGTGTACTTGTATATTTTATGATGAGCTTGGGGGCTTCTCCAGGTTTCTGTTGGTACCAGAACATACAATCATCTCCATCACTATCTCTGTAAACCGCTGGGTTTGTTTTACAGGTCAGAGTGACTGTGGATCCTGGAGCAACGGACACTACTGGTGTCTGAGTCACAGTCACCTGACTGCTGGTTCCTGTAGAAAACAAACAAACCAAACATTGAGTTATCCAATAGAAAACACAAGCAAACAGAGAAGGGTGGTCCACATTTAGACTGAGTGGAATGAACCAACCTGTTAAGGATCCACAGACCACTGTCCAGAAAAGGAGGGTGAGGTGATTCATGGTTGCCACGGTTTCTGGGGTGTTGAGTGACAGCTCAGAGTCCTGCAGTGTTGAACTCAGAGAACTTTAAACCCTCTCAGAACCCCAGTTTCAGCTGAGCATGCAAAGCTTCCTCTATATGGAAATGACCTGTTTCCACTCATCAGACGGGGGGTGAGAGTGACTGCAGACATTCTGGGAGGACCGCTGTATCTCTTCTACATTCACACCATTGGAATAAAATTTGATTTGGTGTAAACAATTGGAATTGGAATCTATAACGTTTTTTCTTGTTAATTCGATCTTGGTTTGTATGAAATTCATCAATTTTCAAAATTGTGCAGGCTATAAAAAAGTTACTCATTACAGCGGAACCTAAAATGCTATAATAAATAAAAACATAATTTTTTGGAATTAAATGCATGTTTATTACATCCATTCTTTCATTTTGGAAAGTCTAACAAGTTCAATTTGTGGACTGGTTTGGCTCGTTTATTTGTTCGGTTTGATTGTGAGACACCAAAGATTGTTTTTAAACATTATATATTTTTTTAAATCTACTAATTCGATCTAAAGTAGAAAAAACAATAGCTGTAGAGAGTAAAATATTGAATAATTAATAGATTTCTGTGAAAAACGAGTGTTTGTGTCAGTGAGATGAGTCTTTAATGTGCGGGAGGTTTTTGTACAGCCTCTTAATGCGTTTGTATCACTGTGGTGGACTTTTGGTGGAGGCACCAAACTCATCGTTGACTGTAAGTACAAGGACACTTTTCTGTATCTGTCATAGTACTAACTTTTGTCTAACTTACCTGTAAAGATATATATACATTTCCTTTTTAACTTTAATTTGAATTTTTTTCTTAAGAAAGGTTAATGACAGTGTAAACATTTTTCTCTGATGGAGTTCAGTCATTAAATGTTATTGTTTATAGTGTTTTTCAAATGCTTTCTTTATTGTGAGAATTCATAATTTATTACAAATGTAATTGAGTTACTTTGAACTTCATTAATTTGACTAAACAGTTTCGTTCAGTTTCTGTTTCGAAATCTAAAAATGCAGTCATCATTTATTTAATATAATATGTAATCTTGTATTGATGTACTTAAAATATCCAGTTGATAGAATTTTCTTGCTAAATCCGAAATGAAATATAATAAAAAGGAAGTGAACGAAAGACTTATTAAGAAAAGCAACCTGACAGTTGAAATGTGTCATGAATAAGGTTGTATACATTTCCATGTTACAAGAAACAATATTCCTTGATGATTGCTGATGTTCCATTCCCTCTGTGCTCCTATGAGGCTGATGTTAACTGAGCCTGTTGTCCACTCCTCTCTGTCTCTTCCAGTGGGAGTGGTGCAGCCCACGCTGAGCGTCCTCCCTCCCTCCAGAGTGGAGCTGGAGCAGGGCAGTGCTACACTAGTGTGTGTGGCCAGTGGGGGCTTCCCCTCAGACTGGAAGCTTGGCTGGAAGGTGGGGGGCAGCAGCAGGTCTGTGGGGGTGTCCGATAGCCTGGGGGTCCTGGGGAAAGATGGCCACTACAGCTGGACCAGCACCATGACCCTCCCTGCAGACCAGTGGAGGAAGGCGTGCTCAGTGAGCTGTGAGGCCAGTAAGAATGGCCAGACGCAGCCTGTCACTCAAACCCTGAATCCTGACCAGTGTTCAGAGTAGAGAGGCTCCAGCATGGAAGTACTGGAGGATACAGATCTCCTCTAACACGTCTGCTTATAGTCTCTCTGTCTGAGGTGGCACCGCAGCTTTTGATGATTTACATTAATATAACACGTCTTTGATTCATTAACATGATGCTCTCTGGATTTTACCCCTTGCTTGTGTTGGTCACATGTTGAACATTTAATAAAGATTTAAAGAATAAATTCTTTCTTGTCATCATTAACTATCATTTATCTTCTGCATTTTCGAATTAATGTGGCTTCTAATGAGCAAATAAAACCTCTGCCATCTTCATCAAACAAATTTACCCACCATTTTAAAAGAAGTCGGTGTGTATCTCTGAATGAGCAAAGTGTTGGTTGTGGGGATGTCGTTCTAAAGTGTGTTCACTGTATTCAGTGGACCAGTGTCAGTCATAGAGCCACTGCTGCTCACTGTCAGACTGACTTCTGTCACTTCATATAATAATAGTTCAGAGAGATGTCCAGATTTCTGCAGACACCAACTTAGAAACATGTAAAAGTAGGTCTCAAAAGACATTCAGGTTCTCCCACCCTGACATAAGAACCCTAGCAGGATGAGTGGGGGAAACAGTAACATATTCACAATGTCCGTCTATGAGTCAGACCAAACCGACGTCGCAAGGAAATGTGTATTTTGAACGTATTCTGTGAGCAGTGATGTGTAGCCATTCAAATGATGTCAATTTTTAGCGGATCTGCACCTGTGTCTCTTGAGTGGCAGAAAGTCAGTGGAAATATAGGGCTGAGGTTTTCAAGGAGTCTCTGGAGATTCCGGTGAAAGCAGTATGTGCGCATTTCTCCATACTAGCTCAATGGCGCCCTCTAATGTCCGAACTACGCGATTACGATAAAGACTGGTTCCATGAACTCCACTATCTTCAGGTTTTATTTAATAAATAGCTGGGTGGCTTCAATCCATTCATAATACTTATAATAAGAAAGTCGTTCCACTCATCAGGACGCAAGCTGCTTTAAATGTGGGTGACAAAGAACGAAAAAACGTCAAATATTATATTTTGAAACAATGTAAACAATAAATAAACAAATAAATAAGAAAAGATCATGTTCCAAATTCCAGGCCAAGTAAGTGGGTCTTCAGGCTGCTTTAAAAAAACGCAGATGGATCCAGCGTTGAGGATCTCGAGTTCCACAGAGTGGGGGCAGCCACCCTAAAGGCTCTGTCCATAGCTGAAGTCCCTAACCCGGGGGGGGGGACTGTGAGAGGAGCGGGGGCTAGAGGGACTGGGGGGTGAGGTGGAGGAGGTGGAGGAAGAGGACGAGGACGAGGACGAGGACGAGGACGAGGACGAGGAGGACGAGGAGGAGGACGAGGACGAGGAGGACGAGGAGGAGGACGAGGACGAGGATGAGGAGCAGGACGAGGATGAGGAGGAGGACGAGGACGAGGACAAGGACGAGGAGGAGGTGCTACAGGACCTTAATGGTAGCCAGTGGAGGTGGATGAGGGGGGTGGGGGGGGATTGGTACACTGGAGCCGATCCATATAATAGTAGTTCAGAGAGATGTCCAGGTTTCTGCAGATACAATCTCAGAAACATAGAAAATTACGTCCAAAAATAAATTCAGTATCCCTCACCAAGACATAAGAACACTAGCGTGCTGAGTGGGGCAAACATATTCATAATGTCTGTCTATGAGGCAAAGACCAAACCGACATGGCTAAAATATGTGTTTCTTTAAACGTGTTCTGTGAGCAGTGAGCTGCAGCTATTCAAATGATGTCCAGTTTTAGCATATGTGCACGTGTGTCTCTTGAGTGACAGAAAGTCAGTGGAAATGTAGGCCTGAGGTTTTCAGAAGAGTCTCTGGAGAATCCAGTGAAAGCAGCATGTGTGCATGTCTCCATACCAGCCCAACTGCGCCTCTTGTCTCCAACCAACACCATTACGATTAAGTCTGATTCCATGAACTCCACCATCTTCAGGTTTCATGTAATATAAAGCTGGCTCGAATCTATTCATAATAATAATAAGAAAGTCGTTCCTTTCATCAGGACGCAAGCTGCTTCAAATGTGGGTGACAAAGAACAAAAAAATATGAAACATTATATATTAAAACAATCAAAACAGTAAATAAACAAATAAATAAAAAAAGACGTGCCAAAGTCTATCTTGTGAAAGCGCAGATGGATCCAGCGTTGAGGATCTCCCGGGGAGCGAGTTCCACAGAGTGGGGGCAGCCACCCTAAAGGCTCTGTCCATAGCTGAAGTCCCTAACCCGGGGGGGGGGGGGGGTAAAGCAGTCCGTGGTCTGAGGGACGGGGAGTAGGGGCTGAGGAGCTGTGAGAGGAGCGGGGGCTAGAGGGACTGGGGGGTGAGGAAGAGGAGGAGGAGGAGGAGGAGGAGGAGGAGGAGGAGGAGGAGGAGGAGGAGGAGGAGGAGGAGGTGCTACTGGACCCCTATGGGAGCCGGTGGAGGTGGATGAGGGGGGGGGGGGGGAGGGGATTGGTATACTGGAGCCAATCCAGGGCTCTGTGGGGACCCCCCAGTGGGACTCCAAGACCCCCGTCCAGAGGGGAGGTGATGAAGGCGTGGATGAGGGTCTCTACCACGGGGGCAGTGAGGGACGGCCCCAGTCTGGACATGTTTCTGAGGGGGTCCAATGCCTCTCTGTTGATGGACTCCATGTGGGGAACCAGTGATAGGGATGAGTCTGGGACCCCCCCAGGGTGGGGACTGGAGAGAAGGGGCAGACGGAGCAGCCGTCCATGGAAGGACCAGATCCCCGACCTTCTGGGGCCTGGGGGGCCTCAACCAGGACTCTGTCTTCTTACTGCTGAGGTGTGACTGGGGGGGGGGTGGGGGGGGTGGGGGGGAGGGGGGGTAAATGTAATGTATGGACGTTGAGGTTGTAGTTGTTTTCAATATGTTGACATTTGAGTTGTATGCAAAGTATTGTAGTTGAGGTAGTAGTTGTATATATACAATTGTGCTTGAGGTAGTAGTTGTATCTAATAAGTGGTAGTTGAGGTGGTAGTTGTATGTAACACGTGGTAGTTGAGGTAGTGCTTGAATGTTTAATAATGCTGAGGAATCTAATGCTGGCTCTTGGTGGAGGCCCCTGGTTAGAGCCAGCTCTGTGCTCAGCGCTCTGTGTCAGAGTCTCTTCCCCCTCAGCAGCTGCAGCAGGTTCCTGCTGTAACAGCTCAGTGTCTACGCAGTGTGACTGAGGGAGGTTTTTGTACGGCTCTCAATCACTGTGTGAACACACCGCCACTATGGTAACTCTGACAGTGATAAACTGCTGCATCTTCACGCTGGGCGCCGTTGATGGTCAGAGAGAAGTCAGTGCTGCTTCCACTGCCACTAAACCGAGCTGGTGTTGGTGATACAAGTTGGTTTACAAATTTTACGATGAGCTTGGGGGCTTCTCCATGTTTCTGTTGGTACCAGTTTAGATACTGATTAGTACTATATGTGTAAACTGCTGGGTTTGTTTTACAGGTCAGAGTGACTGTGGATCCTGGAGCAACGGACACTACTGGTGTCTGGGTCACAGTCACCTGACTGCTGGTTCCTGTAGAAAACAAACAAACCAAACATTGAGTTATCCAATAGAAAACACAAGCAAACAGAGAAGGGTGGTCCACATTTAGACTGAGTGGAATGAACCAACCTGTTAAGGATCCACAGACCACTGTCCAGAAAAGGAGGGTGAGGTGATTCATGGTTGCCACGGTTTCTGGGGTGTTGAGTGACAGCTCAGAGTCCTGCAGTGTTGAACTCAGAGAACTTTAAACCCTCTCAGAACCCCAGTTTCAGCTGAGCATGCAAAGCTTCCTCTATATGGAAATGACCTGTTTCCACTCATCAGACGGGGGGTGAGAGTGACTGCAGACATTCTGGGAGGACCGCTGTATCTCTTCTACATTCACACCATTGGAATAAAATTTGATTTGGTGTAAACAATTGGAATTGGAATCTATAACGTTTTTTCTTGTTAATTCGATCTTGGTTTGTATGAAATTCATCAATTTTCAAAATTGTGCATGCTATAAAAAAGTTACTCATTACAGCGGAACCTAAAATGCTATAATAAATAAAAACATAATTTTTTGGAATTAAATGCATGTTTATTACATCCATTCTTTCATTTTGGAAAGTCTAACAAGTTCAATTTGTGGACTGGTTTGGCTCGTTTATTTGTTCGGTTTGATTGTGAGACACCAAAGATTGTTTTTAAACATTATATATTTTTTTAAATCTACTAATTCGATCTAAAGTAGAAAAAACAATAGCTGTAGAGAGTAAAATATTGAATAATTAATAGATTTCTGTGAAAAACGAGTGTTTGTGTCAGTGAGATGAGTCTTTAATGTGCGGGAGGTTTTTGTACAGCCTCTTAATGCGTTTGTATCACTGTGGTGGACTTTTGGTGGAGGCACCAAACTCATCGTTGACTGTAAGTACAAGGACACTTTTCTGTATCTGTCATAGTACTAACTTTTGTCTAACTTACCTGTAAAGATATATATACATTTCCTTTTTAACTTTAATTTGAATTTTTTTCTTAAGAAAGGTTAATGACAGTGTAAACATTTTTCTCTGATGGAGTTCAGTCATTAAATGTTATTGTTTATAGTGTTTTTCAAATGCTTTCTTTATTGTGAGAATTCATAATTTATTACAAATGTAATTGAGTTACTTTGAACTTCATTAATTTGACTAAACAGTTTCGTTCAGTTTCTGTTTCGAAATCTAAAAATGCAGTCATCATTTATTTAATATAATATGTAATCTTGTATTGATGTACTTAAAATATCCAGTTGATAGAATTTTCTTGCTAAATCCGAAATGAAATATAATAAAAAGGAAGTGAACGAAAGACTTATTAAGAAAAGCAACCTGACAGTTGAAATGTGTCATGAATAAGGTTGTATACATTTCCATGTTACAAGAAACAATATTCCTTGATGATTGCTGATGTTCCATTCCCTCTGTGCTCCTATGAGGCTGATGTTAACTGAGCCTGTTGTCCACTCCTCTCTGTCTCTTCCAGTGGGAGTGGTGCAGCCCACGCTGAGCGTCCTCCCTCCCTCCAGAGTGGAGCTGGAGCAGGGCAGTGCTACACTAGTGTGTGTGGCCAGTGGGGGCTTCCCCTCAGACTGGAAGCTTGGCTGGAAGGTGGGGGGCAGCAGCAGGTCTGTGGGGGTGTCCGATAGCCTGGGGGTCCTGGGGAAAGATGGCCACTACAGCTGGACCAGCACCATGACCCTCCCTGCAGACCAGTGGAGGAAGGCGTGCTCAGTGAGCTGTGAGGCCAGTAAGAATGGCCAGACGCAGCCTGTCACTCAAACCCTGAATCCTGACCAGTGTTCAGAGTAGAGAGGCTCCAGCATGGAAGTACTGGAGGATACAGATCTCCTCTAACACGTCTGCTTATAGTCTCTCTGTCTGAGGTGGCACCGCAGCTTTTGATGATTTACATTAATATAACACGTCTTTGATTCATTAACATGATGCTCTCTGGATTTTACCCCTTGCTTGTGTTGGTCACATGTTGAACATTTAATAAAGATTTAAAGAATAAATTCTTTCTTGTCATCATTAACTATCATTTATCTTCTGCATTTTCGAATTAATGTGGCTTCTAATGAGCAAATAAAACCTCTGCCATCTTCATCAAACAAATTTACCCACCATTTTAAAAGAAGTCGGTGTGTATCTCTGAATGAGCAAAGTGTTGGTTGTGGGGATGTCGTTCTAAAGTGTGTTCACTGTATTCAGTGGACCAGTGTCAGTCATAGAGCCACTGCTGCTCACTGTCAGACTGACTTCTGTCACTTCATATAATAATAGTTCAGAGAGATGTCCAGATTTCTGCAGACACCAACTTAGAAACATGTAAAAGTAGGTCTCAAAAGACATTCAGGTTCTCCCACCCTGACATAAGAACCCTAGCAGGATGAGTGGGGGAAACAGTAACATATTCACAATGTCCGTCTATGAGTCAGACCAAACCGACGTCGCAAGGAAATGTGTATTTTGAACGTATTCTGTGAGCAGTGATGTGTAGCCATTCAAATGATGTCAATTTTTAGCGGATCTGCACGTGTGTCTCTTGAGTGGCAGAAAGTCAGTGGAAATATAGGGCTGAGGTTTTCAAGGAGTCTCTGGAGATTCCGGTGAAAGCAGTATGTGCGCATTTCTCCATACTAGCTCAATGGCGCCCTCTAATGTCCGAACTACGCGATTACGATAAAGACTGGTTCCATGAACTCCACTATCTTCAGGTTTTATTTAATAAATAGCTGGGTGGCTTCAATCCATTCATAATACTTATAATAAGAAAGTCGTTCCACTCATCAGGACGCAAGCTGCTTTAAATGTGGGTGACAAAGAACGAAAAAACGTCAAATATTATATTTTGAAACAATGTAAACAATAAATAAACAAATAAATAAGAAAAGATCATGTTCCAAATTCCAGGCCAAGTAAGTGGGTCTTCAGGCTGCTTTAAAAAAACGCAGATGGATCCAGCGTTGAGGATCTCGAGTTCCACAGAGTGGGGGCAGCCACCCTAAAGGCTCTGTCCATAGCTGAAGTCCCTAACCCGGGGGGGGGGGACTGTGAGAGGAGCGGGGGCTAGAGGGACTGGGGGGTGAGGTGGAGGAGGTGGAGGAAGAGGACAAGGACGAGGACGA
The DNA here is from genome assembly GCF_031168955.1 of Gadus macrocephalus. Taxonomy (NCBI): domain Eukaryota; kingdom Metazoa; phylum Chordata; class Actinopteri; order Gadiformes; family Gadidae; genus Gadus; species Gadus macrocephalus. The sequence goes on from NC_082386.1 coordinate 16,574,591, forward strand.
GGACGAGGACGAGGACGAGGAGGACGAGGAGGAGGACGAGGACGAGGAGGACGAGGAGGAGGACGAGGACGAGGATGAGGAGCAGGACGAGGATGAGGAGGAGGACGAGGACGAGGACAAGGACGAGGAGGAGGTGCTACAGGACCTTAATGGTAGCCAGTGGAGGTGGATGAGGGGGGTGGGGGGGGATTGGTACACTGGAGCCGATCCATATAATAGTAGTTCAGAGAGATGTCCAGGTTTCTGCAGATACAATCTCAGAAACATAGAAAATTACGTCCAAAAATAAATTCAGTATCCCTCACCAAGACATAAGAACACTAGCGTGCTGAGTGGGGCAAACATATTCATAATGTCTGTCTATGAGGCAAAGACCAAACCGACATGGCTAAAATATGTGTTTCTTTAAACGTGTTCTGTGAGCAGTGAGCTGCAGCTATTCAAATGATGTCCAGTTTTAGCATATGTGCACGTGTGTCTCTTGAGTGACAGAAAGTCAGTGGAAATGTAGGCCTGAGGTTTTCAGAAGAGTCTCTGGAGAATCCAGTGAAAGCAGCATGTGTGCATGTCTCCATACCAGCCCAACTGCGCCTCTTCTCTCCAACCAACACCATTACGATTAAGTCTGATTCCATGAACTCCACCATCTTCAGGTTTCATGTAATATAAAGCTGGCTCGAATCTATTCATAATAATAATAAGAAAGTCGTTCCTTTCATCAGGACGCAAGCTGCTTCAAATGTGGGTGACAAAGAACAAAAAAATATGAAACATTATATATTAAAACAATCAAAACAGTAAATAAACAAATAAATAAAAAAAGACGTGCCAAAGTCTAGCTTGTGAAAGCGCAGATGGATCCAGCGTTGAGGATCTCCCGGGGAGCGAGTTCCACAGAGTGGGGGCAGCCACCCTAAAGGCTCTGTCCATAGCTGAAGTCCCTAACCCGGGGGGGGGGGGTGGGGGGGTAAAGCAGTCCGTGGTCTGAGGGATTGGGAGTAGGGGCTGAGGAGCTGTGAGAGGAGCGGGGGCTAGAGGGACTGGGGGGTGAGGAAGAGGAGGAGGAGGAGGAGGAGGAGGAGGAGGAGGAGGAGGAGGAGGAGGAGGTGCTACTGGACCCCTATGGGAGCCGGTGGAGGTGGATGAGGGGGGGGGGGGGGAGGGGATTGGTATACTGGAGCCAATCCAGGGCTCTGTGGGGACCCCCCAGTGGGACTCCAAGACCCCCGTCCAGAGGGGAGGTGATGAAGGCGTGGATGAGGGTCTCTACCACGGGGGCAGTGAGGGACGGCCCCAGTCTGGACATGTTTCTGAGGGGGTCCAATGCCTCTCTGTTGATGGACTCCATGTGGGGAACCAGTGATAGGGATGAGTCTGGGACCCCCCCAGGGTGGGGACTGGAGAGAAGGGGCAGACGGAGCAGCCGTCCATGGAAGGACCAGATCCCCGACCTTCTGGGGCCTGGGGGGCCCCAACCAGGACTCTGTCTTCTTACTGCTGAGGTGTGACTGGGGGGGGGGTGGGGGGGGTGGGGGGGAGGGGGGGTAAATGTAATGTATGGACGTTGAGGTTGTAGTTGTTTTCAATATGTTGACATTTGAGTTGTATGCAAAGTATTGTAGTTGAGGTAGTAGTTGTATATATACAATTGTGCTTGAGGTAGTAGTTGTATCTAATAAGTGGTAGTTGATGTGGTATTTGTATGTATTACGTGGTAGTTGAGGTAGTACTTGTATGTTTAATAATGCTGAGGAATCTAAAGCTGGCTCTTGGTTGAGGCCCCTGGTTAGAGCCAGCTCTGTGCTCAGCGCTCTGTGTCAGAGTCTCTTCCCCCTCAGCAGCTGCAGCAGGTTCCTGCTGTAACAGCTCAGTGTCTACGCAGTGTGACTGAGGGAGGTTTTTGTACGGCTCTCAATCACTGTGTGAACACACCGCCACTATGGAGACTCTGACAGTGATAAACTGCTGCATCTTCACGCTGGGCGCCGTTGATGGTCAGAGAGAAGTCAGTGCTGCTTCCACTGCCACTAAACCGAGCTGGTGTTGGTGATACAAGTGTACTTGTATATTTTATGATGAGCTTGGGGGCTTCTCCAGGTTTCTGTTGGTACCAGAACATATAATCATCTCCATCACTATCTCTGAAAACCGCTGGGTTTGTTTTACAGGTCAGAGTGACCGTGGATCCTGGAGTAAAGGACACTACTGGTGTCTGAGTCACAGTCACCTGACTGCTGGTTCCTGTAGAAAACAAACAAACCAAACATTGAGTTATCCAATATAAAACACAAGCAAACAGAGAAGGATGGTCCACATCTTGACTGAGTGGAATGAACCAACCTGTGAAGGATCCACAGACCACTGTCCAGAAAAGGAGGGTGAGGTGATTCATGGTTGCCACGGTTTCTGGGGTGTTGAGTGACAGCTCAGAGTCCTGCAGTGTTGAACTCAGAAGACTTTAAACCCTCTCAGAACCCCAGTTTCATCTGAGCATGCAAAGCTTCCTCTATATGGAAATGACCTGTTTCCACTCATCAGACTGGGGGTGAGAGTGACTGCAGACATTCTGGGAGGACCGCTGTATCTCTTCTACATTCACACCATTGGAATAAAATTTGATTTGGTGTAAACAATTGGAATTGGAATCTATAACGTTTTTTCTTGTTAATTCGATCTTGGTTTGTATGAAATTCATTAATTTTCAAAATTGTGCAGGCTATAAAAAAGTTACTCATTACAGCGGAACCTAAAATGCTATAATAAATAAAAACGTAATTTTTTGGAATTAAATGCATGTTTATTACATCCATTCTTTCATTTTGGAAAGTCTAACAAGTTCAATTTGTGGACTGGTTTGGCTCGTTTATTTGTTCTGTTTGATTGTGAGACTCCAAAGATTGTTTTAAAATATTATATCTTTTTTTAATTCTACTAATTCGATCTAAAGTAGAAAAAACAATAGCTGTAGAGAGTAAAATATTGAATAATTAATAGATTTCTGTGAAAAGCGAGTGTTTGTGTCAGTGAGATGAGTCTTTAATGTGCGGGAGGTTTTTGTACAGCCTCTTAATGCGTTTGTATCACTGTGGTGGACTTTTGGTGGAGGCACCAAACTCATCGTTGACTGTAAGTACAAGGAGACTTTTCTGTATCTGACATAGTACTAACTTTTGTCTAACTTACCTGTAAAGATATATATACATTTACTTTTTAACTTTATTTTGAATTTTTTTCTTAAGAAAGGTTAATGACAGTGTAAACATTTTTCTCTGATGAAGTTCAGTCATTAAATGTTATTGTTTATAGTGTTTTTCAAATGCTTTCTTTATTGTGAGAATTCATAATTTATTACAAATATAATTGAGTTACTTTGAACTTCATTAATTTGACCAAACAGTTTCGTTCAGTTTCTGTTTCGAAATCTAAAAATGCAGTCATCATTTATTTAATATAATATGTAATCATGTATTGATGTACTTAAAATATCCAGTTGATAGAATTTTCTTGCTAAATCCGAAATGAAATATAATAAAAAGGAAGTGAAAGAAAGACTTATTAAGAAAAGCAACCTGACAGTTGAAATGTGTCATGAATAAGGTTGTATACATTTCCACGTTACAAGAAACAATATTTCTTGATGATTGCTAATGTTCCCTTCCCTCTGTGCTCCTATGAGGCTGATGTTAACTGAGCCTGTTGTCCACTCCTCTCTCTCTCTTCCAGTGGGAGTGGTGCAGCCCACGCTGAGCGTCCTCCCTCCCTCCAGAGTGGAGCTGGAGCAGGGCAGTGCTACACTAGTGTGTGTGGCCAGTGGGGGCTTCCCCTCAGACTGGAAGCTTGGCTGGAAGGTGGGGTGCGGCAGCAGGTCTGGGGGGGTGTCAGATAGCCTGGGGGTCCTGGGGAAAGATGGCCACTACAGCTGGAGCAGCACCTTGAACCTCCCTGCAGACCAGTGGAGGAAGGCGGGCTCAGTGAGCTGTGAGGCCAGTAAGAATGGCCAGACGCAGCCTGTCACTCAAACCCTGAATCCTGGAGAGTGTTCAGAGTAGAGTGCCTCCAGCATGGAGAGGAGATACAGCTCTCCTCTGACACGTCTGCTCTATGACTCTCTGTCTGAGGTGACTCTGCAGCTTTTGATGATTTACATTAATATAACTTGTGTTTGATTCATTGACATTATGCTCTCTGGTTTTTACCCCTAGCTTTGTCACATGTTGATTCAAATAAAAATGCAAAAAACACAATATTTCTTGTTATATTTTCCAATCATGTCAAATCTGATTCTCTTTCTACCAATGAGTATATCAAACATATGTAATCTTCATTACACAAGTTTCATCATCATTGTGAATGAAGGCTTAAAGCTATGGCGTGTATCTCTGAATGAGCAAAGGGTTGGTTGTGTGGATGTTGTTGGAAAGTGTGTTCACTGTATCCAGTGGACCAGTGCCAGTCATAGAGCCACTGCTGCTGTAATGACCCATGTGTGTCAGACTGACTTTATATCAGTTCATCAAATAGAAGTTCAGGGGGATGTCCAGGGTTCCAACTTAGAAACATGCGAAAGTACATCTCAAACGACATTCGGTATCTCCCACCAAGGCATAGGAACCCTAGCAGTGAGTGGTGGAAACAGTAACATATTCATAATGTCTGTCTATGAGTAAAAGACCAAACCGACATCACTAAAAGATGTGTTTCATTCAACGTTTTCTGTGAGCACTGAGCAGTGAACTGTAGCTATTCAAATGATGTCCAGTTTTAGCTGATGTGCACCTGTGTCTCTCGAGTGACAGAAAGTCAGTGGAAATGTAGGGCTGAGGTTTTCAGAAGAGTCTCTGGAGACTCCAGTGAAAGCAGCATGTGTGCCTGTCTCTATACCAGCTCAATGGCGCCCTCTTGTGTCTCACCAACGCCGTTTCAACAAAGAGTGATTCTATTAACTCATCTTTGTTCACCTCCATCTTTAATAGTAGCTCAGAGCCTCAGTAGTAGTTAGCATGTTGTTGGGTTGGCCTGGTAGCAGACGGAGGCTGGTGTTTAGCGGTTGTTCCTCATGGCTTCCTTAGCTGCCAGGATGAGGGCTGTGAGGGTGGACCGAGGCTTGGCCATCTCCAGGAACGGAGGCTGCAGAACAACAGCGTTGGTTACCGTCACAAAGGTGAACCGTAGACGTGTCTGGAAGATGTTGAGGTTGAAGCTTTATATCTCTCTGTCTAAGGTGACACCGCAAATTTTTATGATTTAGATTCATAGAACATGTCTTTTATTCATCAACATTATGCTTTCGGACGTTTGTCCCTTGCTTGTGTTGGTCACATGTTCAACATTTAATAAAGATGTAAAGAATTAATTCTTTCTTGTCCTCATTTACTATCGTTTATCTTCTGTGTTTTCAAATGAATTTGGCTTCTATTACAATTGTTATCTGTGTGTATCTCTGAATGATTAAAGTGTTGGTTGTGGGGATTTCCTTGTAAAGTGTGTTCACTGTATCCAGTGGACCAGTGTCAGTCATAGAGCCACTGTTGCCGAAATGTGTGTCAGACTGACTTTCTATCACTTCATATAATAGAAGTTCAGAGAGATATTCAGGTTCCTCAAGGTACCAACTTAAAAATATGTAAATGTATGCCTCAAAAGAAATTCAGTACCTCCCACCAAGACATAGGAACCCTAAATGACATATTCATAATGTCTGTCTATGAGTCAAAGACCAAACAGACATTGCTTAAATATGTGTTTCCTTTAACGCAATCTGTGAGCAGTGAACTGTAGCTATTCAAATGATGTCCAGTTTTAGCATATGTGCACCTGTGTCTCTTCAGTGAAAGGAAGTCAGTGGAAATGTAGGGCTGAGACTTTCAGAAGAGTCTCTGGAGACTCCAGGGAAAGCAGGATGCTGTCTCCATACCAGCTCAATGATACCCCCTTGTTTCAAACAAACTCCATTACAATAAACAGTGATTGCATGAACTCCACTCAGTTCACTTCCATCTTTCATGGTAACATACAGATTCAGTATCATGCTTTTTATTGATCAGCTTTGACTTTGGGCCTAAGACTTTTGAATTTGTTCTATTCATATTGAAGGTGCTGTAGGTTTTGTATTGAGCTGTGATTATTAATGCCTTTAGTAGTTTGCACTTTGATTGTATCCTGTATCTGTTAACAGGAATAAATGCTTGTGGAAAAGCAGAGTGACAGTGACGAGGACGAGGAGGTGTCGTTCTTCGTGGATGCAATTGAGGAAGTAAAGACAGTTTCAAAAGGACAAATGGATAGCGTATCTGGATCTGAATGGCATCTATAAATGTCATAGGTGCAGACAAAGTGGAACAAACTAAGAAAACAGTTGCTACTGCAAGGCTACAAACTCTGACTGGGAGATGGAATACTCGCCTACCAGGAATACACAAAATAAGGCTTAAAGATGTTGCAGAACCATTCATACATCCAGCGAGAAAAGTGCCAGTTGCGCTTTAAACAAGACTCAGGGAGAAATTAGACTCTTTGCTTGGGGAAGGAGTCATTAGGAGAATGGAAGAACCCACCGAATGGGTGAACTCCCTGGTTATCGTAGAGAAACCTAATGGAGATCTAAGACTCTGCATAGATCCCAAAGATTTAAATAAAGCAATTCAACGTGAACACTACAGGCTACCAACTAAATCAGACATAAAAAGTGCAATGAGTGGATCATGCTATTTCTCTAAATTAGATGCTTCCTCTGGATTTTACAAAATAGGGCTAGATGAACAAAGTTCTAAACTTTGCACATTTAACACTCCTTTTAGAAGACATTGTTTCTTAAAGGAGACATTATGGTGTTTTCCCAACAAGTAAACATAGTATTTGAGTTCCAGAAAACAAGTTTTTGAAGCTGTTTGCTGGAAATAGCTTTTAGGAAAAAATAAATCGTCTACCGCTATTCCCCTCTGTTTCAGTCCCTTCAGAATGCGCCTGTAGCATTGATGCAAATGAGCTGCTGCCCATTGACCAATGAGCTGTCAGACTGAACCACAGCAAGGAGAAGGGGTTGTTGCCGTTTGCTGACTCCTGAAGCTCTATATATTTATATTATATAATATAACATAATAATAATATTATACACATAATATACACAGCCGTCCGGCCGCAGTCTGGCAGGGTTGGGTGTTTTCATTGATGATGTCGCTGCATGGGGCAAAACAAAAGACAAGCATGATGAGAGACTGCGAAGAGTTCTCTGTCAGGCACAAAGATCAGGGGCCGTATTCACAAAGGATCTTAGGGCTAAAAGTAGGTCCTAACTGGCGAATTTAGGAGTAACTCCTAAAAATAATGGGCGTGTCACTCTTAAATTTAGGACTCCTAACTTTTTTCACTAAGAGCAATTCACAAAGTATTTTAGGACTAAAAGTAGCACCTAAGTCTAGGAGAGCTTAAAAGTCCTCAAGAGGACTCCTAACTCAGTAAGACCTATTCACAAAGAATCTTAAAATGCCTGCGAGACGAAATGTTAGGGTATTCAACTTATTGTGGAGTTAATGCGCGATGCAATAACATCCCCGAATAACAGGAATAATCCGATTAGTCCCGAAATAAAATGTTATAAAAATTATAAATTATAAAAAAATATATATAACTTATAAAAAATAAAAATAATTGCGCCATCAAAAGACGAGGACGTGTTCGTCAATAGGAAGAAAGTGCATTCCATCAACACGCAGGTTGTTTTTGATGCAAATTTTAACATAGCCTACTGGATGTTGTTGCAAAGTGGCCTGGATCTTCAGCTACCCATGATTCGCGCATTTTAATGGTGAGCGGTCTGAGGCAGCTTTTTGAGATGTAGGCCTACCAGTTGGGTGTCACTTGCTGGGTGACAGTGACTATCCATGCAAGACGTGGCTCTAGACACCCTACCTTAATCCAAAACCGGGAGCACAGTTAAAGTGTAACATGTAAGTGATTACGCAGATTACGCTTAGTCCTATGCGTAAAACACATCGTATTGGCTCTTTGCGAGCACACAAACATACACGAAATGTTGTGGAGAGAGGAATTGGGCAGATGAAACGTCGGTTTCATGTCCTCCACGCCGAAATACGCCTCACCCCAGAGAGGGCAAGCACAGTAATCACTGTATGTGCCATTCTACACAACCTTTGCAAGCGGAGGAACATTCCACAGCCAGACGATGATGATGATGATGATGATGATGATGATGGCGATCAACATTACAAGGAATTTGGCCGTGTGGAACCGAGTGGACAGGCATTTAGGGATCACTTTGAAAACACATTTTAGGTAAACACCTTGGCACAAATCAGTCAACACTTGGGTAGTTCGTAACATTTATTTTATTTTAGATTTTACGTATTTTTATTGTTTGCTTTCTCTCTCTCTTGAACGTGCAGGCTACAACGTCATTATCGTGGTCTGCACAAAATTGTCATCATGCGTGTATTCTGCTAACTGCACTATAACTACTTAATAGGAATTCATTTCTAGCCTAGGCTATTTCCTTGTTTTTCGGTGATTCAGTGGGCTCGTCTGAACAACCAATCACCGAACTGACTGCTTCTAAACTCGTGCATGAGAATTGACGTAATCCATAGCAACGGCGCGTCACTCTTAGTTCACTCTTTGTGATTTATCCTTAGTAAGAGTAGGTCTCAGCGGCTTTGTGAATAACTTTTAAGAAAAAACTCCTACGTAAAATGTTTTAGCGCGAGTTAGGAGCACTCCTAGCGGTAAGATAAAATGCTTTGTGAATACGGCCCCAGGTCTTCAAGGTCCCATGACATGAAAATCTCACTTTACAAGGTTTTCTAACATTAATATTAGTTCCCCTGGCCTGCCAATCGTCCCCCAGTGGCTAAAACTTGCGTTCGGTGTAAAACGAGCACTAGGTATCCTGTTCGCCTTAGAAAAAATGGAAGCTCAGGCGCGCTGATTTGGAATGCGGCAACCTATGTCGTCATAAGGGGCCAAGTGACCTCCCCTTTCTCTGCCTTGCCCGCCCAGAGAATTTGGCCCAGCCAATGAGACAATGAGCTACGACCGTGCGAGCGCCACATGTGTGTGAGTGTATGTGTGATTACACCCACTGTAACGCAAGTGTTGCCTCGGGCAGCCGGCAGCGGGCAGCCGGAAGCCGGCAGTGGACAGCAGGCAGCGCGCGGTTCAGTCTACTTCAGATTGATGTGGAAGTGGAAGAACCAGAGACGTCGGAGAAGCCGACGCAGTCGTTTGGGATTCATAATATCGTCTGGAGGAGCACACAGCTTTTGGCTGTGATAAAATGTATCATATTATATGATATAGATATCAGTGTATGATATGATATTATTTAGATATAGAGCTCCAGGACTGTAACTTACTGTAAGTGTTGTACACTTCTTTGTTATTTGTATTACCGTTCTGCTGTTGGTGGTATGGCGCATAACACGTCGGACTCTCTGGTATTTCCAAAATGAGACTTGTAGTCTGTGTTATCTCAGCCATGGTTGAGAAGGAATTGGGGGAAAGGAATTTTGTCTTTGACTCCCTGAAGTACATGAACTGCGGCATGGTGTGGTGCCGCGAGGCACCACCGCCACAAAGCACCACCGCCCGGCCAACCCGGTATCACGCGATTGCGTGCTCCTGCGCACGAACGTTAATCTATTGAAGCGTGTTCCAGAGCACGATAGTCCGACTTTTTGCGTGTTACACAGAACGAAATGTAAAACCAATGCATTCTGAATGGGAGTGTTCTAAGACAATTAACGTGCTCCACAAAACGGTACGAGAGAGAGAAAGAGAGAGAGGGAGGGACAGAGAGAGAGAGAGCGAGAGAGAGGATTCAGAAAGGGTGTGCGCAGATAGTACAGTGCACCCTAGTTATGTTTATGCCAAAACCACAAATGCTATATCTATGCATATATATATATATATATAGCCTAATTATATATATTGCCTATATATATGTATAGGCTATATATATAATTAGGCTATAATTATATTATTTAGCGTGTAATGAGACAATCTATAGCCAAATTGTCGAAGATGCCCGAGAATCTTCGGGGATATCAGCATGGGAAATCGGCGAATCAGACCCATGAACCTATAAAGAAAGACGTCATCTCAAGCGGGAGAGAACGTTTGCGGTGCTAGTTTGTGTCACGTAAGTACAGGGCTCTCATGTCTCATGCATTCGGCGTGAGACACACGCAATTCAACCCATGCACACGCTCGAACCTGTGCCGTGTTCCAATACCCGTACTGTCCGTACTTACTTGCCAAAATTTGAGTACGGTAAGATCCGGCGAAAAGAAGTATACTTCAAGGACCCGGATGCCGTACTCAAAACGGGCTAATCCTGAAGTGTGGGCCGTTTCTCAATTCCTAGCACGCGTACTACGGACTCGATGACTTGCAAGTACGTACTTGGCAAGTCCGTACTTCAAGCACAGACTTGCGAGCACGTCCCAGTGGTGGAGGTATCATATATATGAAAGAGGGCATTCAATTATACTATAATGATCAATTAGGAGGCCGAAGCCCTAAAGGAAGTGATGCAATAGGTGACTGAGGGTCAACATTTCTCTTTTGTGAAAGTCACCAAAAGTCGAAAAAAAAAAAAAGAAAGTTAAACGCAAGGTCACAGGCTAACAGTGGAGCTGTGTTGGGAACCAGCAGCCAAGAGCTTCCATGGAAACTTTCTACCCATGTTAAATAGATTTAGTTGGCAGTTCCTTTTCTGCCCATTCTTTTTTAAACTTGTGGAAGCACTTTGCAGTACTGGGAGACACCATTTCTAACGGCAATGGAGCTAGATTCTAAAAATATCAAAAGATGCCCAAAGCAAATACCTTTAACCCATAGTTATGTTTTATCAAATTAAAAAATGTTTCATTGACCACAAATTGAGCAGAAATATTTTGCATGCAAATCTTTAAATAGTTTAACCACATTAAGAAAAATACATTTGTTATTTTTTTTTATTAGTGAAGCCACAAGTTTTGCACATTATCCAAACAGAATACCTGAAATGTTGATATTTCAGCCCTTTCGGGTTAAAACAAGAGAAAAGGACAACCTAACAAGAGTGAAAAGTTTGGGTTAGGTGACCTATAGTTCAAAGATGTCCCTGGTCAGGTAGACTAAATAAAAGTGTATTCCCAATTCCTCCAGGACATTCGCGTAATTTACTTGTGAGCTCTCCCTCAAGCCTAGAGAGACATCAGTGTTGAACCACCAACTGAAAGAGGGTATTTGCCATTAGTATGAGTGACAACATTTCATGGCTATTAATTTAGTTCATTATATTTAGCCGATTTGAGTAGACTTTTCTAGCAGGTGAGGCTGTCAAAGAACTAAATATGGAGCAACTACAAAAAGTAAATTTGCAGCATGACCAAATTATACAAAAAGTATAGGAACTGTTCTAGCAGATATGTTTTAGAAGTCTTTTGATAGGCAGGGAATAATTGTCTTTGTCACCCTGTAGTCATGCCATCAAATCTGTTGGGCAAAGTACCGCTACTGATTAATCCAGTAGACTCACCAGTCAAGTCCCCCTAGTTAGAAAATGGAAGAAACCCAGTTAGTCATGTTAATTATTCTGTTGTTACAAATGAAGACTAATACTTTCCACATATTGCGATCCAAGTTACTGGCTGCAGTCTTGGATTTTATAGTTCTATATGAATAGATTCAATTTACTAAACTATTAATCATGCTTCAGAAGAATTAACCTTTCTTGGATGGCAGATCTACCACAAGCCTCCATTGCCACAACCTCCAGATGGCTTACGACCTACGGCAACTCCTCGACTACTGCAAGCCAACAAATTGGCTCTTGCACACCAGACACGCATTTTGCTTTATTTTAGGTTTTCAAGCATCTTAAAATACCCAAATCATCGCTCCAATACACAAGTCAGCTAATGGCCTACAAGGAAATGCTGAAGCTAGTGTTAGTGATGGCGATAGAAATGGACAAGCTTGCGTGTACAAATATGCAACTAGAATTGCAAGGTTCACAGCCCAGTTGCATAAGTGGTCACAACCGTTGGATTGCAAGGGTAAAAAAAAAAAAAAACTTCCCACAAACTAGTCAACATGGTCAATTGAAAGCCTGTACAAAACGACCCTGGAATAGTCAAATGCAGCTATAATACCAATAGTAAACAGTATACAAATGCAATCAAGGTTGCACTCACACTAGGCCATCTGGCCGTGGCCGTCGCAACTGTGGCCTGGCCACGGTAGGCTCTTGTACATACGCCATCACGTCGCTAGCATCCAAACAATTCTACCAAACCTTAACCAACTAGTGAAAAATGGAACAAAACTTTAGCACACACCCAGTGACTAATCACCTTGTCCAGGGGTGTTCCAATGTGGTTTACCAGAGGGCCTTGTGGACTTAAAGTAAGCCACACATTTGACAGAGACAGCACGGAATGACGTTAAACTAAGCTAATCTACAGGTTACTAGTGCTAGTGCAATTACATGAGCATTTTGCACAATATTTGTACTCCAATGCTACGTAAAGCAGGCTTCTTCAGAAAAACGTAGCCTGCTACATTGAAGGGCAACTGTAACAAATCCTGACCAAGACCGAAAGATGGCTCTGGAAGCCACTACGGCCCACGCAGCAGATTACTGCGTGGACCGTGGTGGCTTCCAGATCAACCCTTCGGTGGACCATTCATACACATGTATTCCGAGGATGTTTTGAAGACACTGGAGTCCCATGGCACTAGATTCCTTTGAAGACTAAGTTGGTATGGGGGGGCCCAAAGGGGGCCCCCCCATAGATCTTGTCAGTCATCTAACACCTGTTAAGAAAAACACACACACATCACAAGATACAAATCAGCAAAGCTAGGTTAACAAACAGCAGCAACATGCATGTCAAGGTGCAAAGAGCAGGGATACTGATGGCTTGTGTCTGAGGAGACAGCCCAAAAACGTCAACATTTAATAAAGGAAAATAACTTTTACTCACTGCGGTGGTCTGTTTCGAAGTGCCATGTTGGTAGCAATATTTGTCTGGGCTGTTCAGTCAAATGCCCACAAAAACAAACACGCAACAACGCATACTTTCAGTTTGTATAAAGTGACAATAGTGATCTGCAATCTAGATCGAAAACTTTCAACCCTCACTAAACTGAAATTGGATTGTTTCTCGGTCAGAAGCTGATTATCAGATGAATTGGACAGCAGCGCTTAATCTGTGAAAGTATGGTCGGCTGCAGGAGAGTTAGGTAGGGTAGGGTTCGGTTAGGGGTCGGTAAATGTCGTGGTCTATCGACAGCAGCGCCTTCAAGAGGCCTAAAATAGGATCGAGTGAAGTCACGCCCACCCCATGCGGCGCTTCTTGACCTTAGAAAGGGTGAAAGTTGTTTGGGAGTAATAATAGTATGATGATAATAATAATAATAATGATAATAATAATAACAATAATAATAATAATAATAATAGTCAGTAAAGTTGGACTTTGCATAATGCAAGCGGTTCCCGTTTCTTTTTTCATTGTACGTATTGGCAGAGTTTAGGGATTAATAAACTTTATCCAAAATCTTTTAAACACATTCTACGATTGTCCTCAAATCCTACCTTCTCCTCTCCAGCCCTCGCACCACCTCTCTTTCACGCACACACAAACACAAAAACACACACGCTGCGCCTGCACACGCATACACACAGAAACAAACACACGCTTCTCGTGGGACCACGACAGAACACTTCCGGGTGAAGCTCTCCTTTCCCCCGGAGCTCCGCTGAGGACTAGACGGTTCAACACGTAGACCGGAGCCTAACAACACGTTTAAAGGTAAAACAGTTCGCTCTGATCGGTTTGCGCGGAATCTATCGAGAAAAGGGAGAGCCTGGTCAACAATAATCGTGTCTAGTTCATCGGGTTTCTAGCCAGTTTATTAGAACCGACGATACCTAGCGACTGTGAAGCTAACTAGCATGCCGTCTGTCAACCCGATGAATGGAGGCTTGCTGCGACCAGCTATCTGTATACTCTTCTGCACAAGGCATGGTCGATCAGCTCTCTATTCTACTATTTTACTTTTATGGAGCTGCTCATTGCATTTCGTTGTACTTTGTACAATGACAATAAAGCTTTCTATTATATTCTGTTGAACACAAGGCAGGGTCGACCAGGTATCGTTAATACTGTTCAACTCAAGTTAGGGTCGACTGTCAATATTTTTAGCTCCGTATTCTGTTGCCATGAGCTCTAGTGGATTATTGGGGATATGGAGTGTCATTTACAAACCATTCGTTACGACAACCATGGCGATGGATTTAGAGTTTCCCATACGTAGGTTTCTAGGCCTCAGGGAAGGTGGAAGGGAATCCATTTAGCTACGGTGCTATAACAAATAATAATAATAATACATTTTATTTAGAGGCGCCTTTCAAGACACCCAAGGTCACCTTACAGAGCATATCAAAACAGAATAACGTCAACAATACCTATCAACAGATGCCTCCAAAGAAGACAGATGCCCCTAAAGAGCCTGCTATCATCGGACGGTTCGGAACCGCTCTGAAAATAGGCATCGTGGGACTACCAAACGTGGGGTAAGTGTAATCTAAAAATAACTAAGACAGTCTTCCAAAAACGGTGGATAGCCTCTGATAATTGTGACCCCCCCCTCATTTTCCCCCAAAACAGAAAATCCACCTTTTTCAACGTGCTCACTAAAAGTCAAGCGGCGGCGGAGAACTTCCCGTTCTGCACCATCGACCCGAACGAGAGCAGAGTGCCCATCCCAGACGAACGCTACGAATATCTGTGCACGTACCATAAACCACTGAGGTACGCAAGCGACGCTCCTGTGTTGACGCCAGTGCACAACTTCAGCAGAACCATCTCATCTGCAATTCGACTACTAAATGCTCTGTAGTTGTGTATGTGTATTTGTTGTTTGTATGTTACTGTGTCTGTATACAAGCTGCTCAAACTAATTGCCCCTAGTGGGATTAATAAAGTTGTATTGTATTGTATCACAACATAACAGGCCACTTCTGCCTTGTTTTTATTTATTTTTTCTATAGCAAGGTGCCAGCGTTTCTTAGTGTAGTGGATATCGCTGGCCTGGTGAAGGGTGCTCATGCTGGCCAGGGCCTGGGAAACGCTTTCCTCTCCCACATCAGTGCTTGTGATGGCCTCTTTCACATGACGCGTGAGTCCTTCTAGTTTCTCCTCTGAAGTCCAACAGTGGTGACCAATCTGCTGCAATGTCAATTCCTCCTTGCCTTGTTGCTGGGGGCTGTTATCAACCTCACTTTGTATACCAGGGACCCGACTGAATGTGGGATGTGCACCTGGTCAAATCTGAACCTGGGACTCGCAAGCTACCCGTTCTACTGACCCCACTTCTATGCTATGATTGACCTTTTTTCTGTGTGTATGTGTCTTAACCCTTTGTGTGTATGTGTCTTTACCATGTGTGTGTGTTTATGTGTGTATCTTGGCCGTGTGTGTGTCTTTACCTTGTGTTGGTATGTGTGTCTTTACCTTGTGTGTGTGTGTGTGTGTGTCTCTCTAACGTGTGTGTGTCTGTGTGTGTCAGGCGCGTTTGACGATGAGGACATCATCCACGTGGAGGGGAACGTGGACCCCGTGAGGGACATTGAGATCATCCACGAGGAGCTGAGGCTGAAGGACGAGGAGCTGATCGCGCCCATCATCGACAAGCTGGAGAAGCTGTGCATCAGGGGCGGAGACAAGAAGCTCAAGCCAGACTACGTAAGCAGAGTGTTGTACTGTGAGCGCACATCCCACATACGACCAAAGCTTGAAATGCTCATTGTGCTGTAACCAATGTTTGATAGTTGATTTGAAATGCATCCTTTCTGCAGATATTATGGATACTGGATATTGGATACAATGCATGACTCGTTTAGAGCGCACATCTCCAGTGGATATATGCCCTATGAAACTCATCCGTCTTCTCTCAATCCAGGACGTCATGATAAAAGTTAGGAACTGGGTGTCGGAGGAAAAGAAACATATCCGATTCTACCATGAATGGAATGACAAAGAGGTATGCGTGTTGCCCAAGGGAGCCTGTCGGTAAAATGAACACAGAAACCTTTAAGGAGAATCAAAAAGCCACTAGGTTGTTTTCACATCCACTATCCATGTGATGAATGAATAAAGGCATGCCAATTATCAAGTGTCTTACAATCCCCTCAGTGCGTACATCCTTAGCGTGGGAAATGACCCCGGAAGTGTGGAGCTGGGCCCCCACAGGAATAGCAAATGAAATAAAGTGATTTAATCAGTATCCACAGAATGTGGTATGTTTTGTACTTTAGTCAGTAGAATCGGCTTGTTTGAAGTTGTTTCCATATGCTTAGTTGATGACATTGCAACAATCGGTCTGCCAATCACTCGCTCATGTAGCGAGTGATTGATAACTGCTAGCGACAGTTGGACAACTTTATGGTGAATTTGTTCAGAGACTTTGTGCAATATACTTGTGCCATGTCCTGAGGATTGTATTACCAGTATTGGTTCCTTTTTTTAAATATTTGTTGTCTTTTATAGATTGAGGTACTGAACAAATACCTGCTTTTGACATCCAAACCGATGATCTACTTGGTGAATCTCTCTGAGAAAGACTACATCAGAAAAAAGAACAAGTGGTATGTATGTTAGTATAAGAAAGAAACCTGGCTCCGTCCAATGGGTCTTATTAACATCGTGGCCATCTTGGTTCTTAACACCAGCTGGCTTAGGGGTTTCTACATTCAGTTCCCCTCCCAGCTAACGGTAAAAACCTAGATGACCACTCGGTGAATATGGCCCATGGACGCAGGGTTATTCTGATGGTTAGCTGTGTGTAATATAACCTACCCACCACTTAACACATTGCGTCCTTTGAAGATGTATTCATCTGCTGTCACAATGTGTACATGGCACGTCCCACCTGTATACCTGTGCGAATATGTGTGAGCATACGGTAATGTCATAGCATAATCAATGATCAAAGAAGGCAAAATTAACTATGAACTCTTTTTCTTTAATTTTTCCTTTCGAAGTTTACCGTTACATTTCTATGCGTTGCCATGGGAGGGGAAGAATTTAGGGTTTCAACCTGTCGGGGAGGCCAACACCCTAACCACTAGACCCCCCCATCCACCTTCCCTCACCCCTTCCCCGTGCCGCTGTCCCCTCAGGCTGATCAAGATCAAGGAGTGGGTGGACGCCCACGACCCCGGCTCCCTGATGATCCCCGTGAGCGGAGCGCTGGAGTTCAAGCTGCAGGACATGTCTGACGAGGAGCGGGCCAAGTACTGCGAGGAGAAGAAGACCCAGAGGTAGGGCGCGCGTCTCTCGGTTTCGGGACGGCGAGCAGTGGAGTCTGATCGGCATCCCGGATCGTACGTTCGCAGGCCGTGGGACTCGTTGTCATTGCTGCTGATTTTTAATTAGGTTTATACCAAATGTAATCCACGTTATCCACATTTTACGTTTGTTGTCAAGGCGACATTGATGTGATGTGATCGTTCCTTGATCAAAAAGCTGTTTATTGAAAACCACTGGATGGTAGGATTTCCTTAATCCGGTCCCACTGTAAGACATTTCCCTGCCCTTGTGTTTCCAGTGTGCTGACCAAAATCATAAAGACCGGCTACGCCACACTACAGCTGGAGTACTTCTTCACAGCCGGGCCGGATGAAGTTAGAGCCTGGACTGTCAGAGTGAGTACACTGGTGTTATCACAGTATTGCTAACAAAGTGGTTTACAAAGTCATTTGTATTAATCGCCAGTTTTGGTATTCAAAATGGCTAACCCTTTCTGGGCATGGTTTTCCCCCCTGATGGATGGTGTACTACATATTCCTCTATCCTTCCAGCCTGTGGATGTTTTCCTGAACTAATATTATGTACTTTTGAACTTTTTAAATTGAACCATGGTAAGTTAGCTCAACACCACCTAAACTGTTTACATTAGACTGAGAGAGGGAGTATATATCTTGACTAAGACTAACTTTATGTTGCAAAATCATGAAGGTTTGGGTGGGAAGCAATTGGATGAAACGGGTTGTAGAATCAGTGCAGAGATTGGCGTGTGCGCCCAACGGTTTGCCCTTTTTCATTCCGGCGAAGGACAGCAGCTGATCGACAATGTCCCTGATTCCCCTCTCTGTCGTGCTCCACAGAAAGGCACCAAGGCGCCCCAAGCCGCCGGGAAGATCCACACTGACTTCGAGAAGGGCTTCATCATGGCTGAGGTCATGAAGTTTGACGACTTCAAGGAAGAGGGCAGTGAGAACGCCGTGAAGGTACAGGGCTTCCACACCACACAGGTTCTCAACCTCTTCAGGATGTACCCCCCACCCCATATAAAATAAAAAATATATATGTGTATACATTAGAGCCTGACGATACAAATATTTGGTGGTTTAAAAATCCGATATTCCGTTATCGGCCGATATATATTTAAAAAATAAATTCCAGAAACACGTTACATAACATAAACAGATTTCCCTAACATTGGTTATTTGTAGTTATTTGTGAGTCCTCACTAAAATAATAAGGTAAGTCAGTTTAAAAATAAACTTTATTTTATTGTTTTATTGCCACAACAGAAAATAAGGGAACCCGTTCTTTTTTTTTTTTTACGTTTCTCATGAGCAAGAGAAAGTGGGCCCATATAGTGCGAGATAAAAATAAAGCACATTAATTTGAATGATTTTTGCTTGTGTATGATTTATCCCGGGCACGGGTCAGGTAACGGGCTAAATATTAACGGGTATCGGCGGGTGCAGATTTCATTTTGATATTATCACGGGTGACGGGGCGGACCAGGTGCTGGACATTGTCAGCATCATGGACAGCGTAGTAGCTCAGCTGACGTTGAAAACCATCTGACTTACCAGATCTAGTATGGATATACCATGCGACTGTTTGGGCTACAATTCCTTCAGAGATACTTTCTCGTGCGGCCCAACCAACTCCGCTTTCCAATATTTTGTTTATTTCCAATAGCCTAGGCCA